>NW_027286013.1:0-45000 GCF_036169615.1 Heliangelus exortis
TAACCCCGTCCCCAAGCCCATCCCTCACCCTGTCCCCAACCCTCTCCGTGTCCCCAGTCTTGTCCCCAACCCTTGACCGCCATGCATGTCCCCAGCCCCTCATCCCTGTCCCTTGTCCCCCTCCCCAGTGTCCCCACTTTTTGTTGGGGACAGTTTTCTGCAGGTTCCAGAGCTTGAGGGTGGCGTCCTCGGAGGCGGTGACAATGGCCTCGTGGGCGGGGGGGAAGGTGACACCGCGGATGGCATCGTAGTGGCTGCGCAGGGTGAAGCGGGGGCTCCAGGACCTCCCCGGGATGTCCCCCCCCTCGGGGACCTGTGGGGACACCCTGGGGACAGTGACACGGGGGACAGTGACACAGGGATGGGGGGGGGGGGGGACGTCAAGAGGGACCTTGAGGACTCTGAGGAATGGGGTTGGGGACACCCTGAGGACACTGGGGGACACCCGAGAGCCCAGGGGACACTGGGGACAGGCGTGGGGACACCCTGGGAAGGTTTGGGGACAAATTTGGGACACCCTGGGGGGTGACTCACGTCGCAGCCGGGGTCGTTGTCGTTGGTGACACTCAGGTCCGCCAGGTCCCCCAGGGGGACAGTGCCACCCCCTAGGGTGACAGTGCCACTTCCCAGGGGGACAGTGCCACCCCCCAGGGGGACAGTGCCACCTCCCAGGGGGACAGTGCCACCCCCCAGGGGGACAGTGCCACCTCCCATGGCCTCCAGGATGAAGAGCTCAGAGGAGACTCCCAAAGGCCCTGGGGAGGGGGGGGTGGGGGTGGCTCTGGGGTCCCGTCAGGGGACAAAGACCCCCCCGGGGGGTCACCCCTAACCCCCCCCCCCCGTGCTCCCCCAAATCCTCCTCACATCCCCAACTCCCCCCCCTGCCCAAACCCCCCCCCAAAACCAACCTGAGCCCCTCCCATCCTCCCCATATCCCCCCCAAACCCCCCCCCCCCCAGTGCTGCCCAAACCCCTGCCCCCCCCCCCCCCCTCACCCATTTCGGGGACCCCCCCGGCCCCGTTCTCCCCGAGCCCAAAAAATGGAATTCGTTGAGAGCATCCTCGGAGTCTTCCTCGTCTTCATCCTCCTCATCCTCCACCTCGGGCAGGAGGGGGCTGGGGGGGCCCTAAAAAAAAAACAAAAGGGGGGGTTAAAAAGGGGGGGTTAAAAATCAGAAAAGGGGGGGAAAAAAACCAGGGGGGAGGGGGCAAAAGCAGAGGGAGAGAAAAAAGGGGGGGGGGAACACAAGGTCTATGGGGTTTGAGGGGACCCCCCCCAGATTTTTGAGCCCCCTGACCCCCGAACTGAAGGACCCCCCCCCCTTTTCTTGATGACCCCTCCCCAGATTTTGGGGATACCCCAGATTTGAGGCACCCCCCCCAGTTTAAAAGATTCCCCAGATTTAAGGGACCCCCCTCCCAGATTTCTCCCCCCCCCCTTTACCTTGGGTCTCGGGTGCCTGTGTTGGGGGTGGGGGGTGGAGGAAGGCTCAGGCCCCCCCCCCCCTCTTCCTCCTCTTCCTCTTCCTCATCGCTGTCCTCATCCTCCGGGGGGGGGAAGGGGACAGGGCCCAACCCCCCCCCTAGCCCCCCCCCCTCTTTCCCGGCGTTCCTGGGAGGAGGAAGGGGGGAATTAACAGTCAGGGGGGGCCCAAACTCACCCCATGTCCCCAACCCCCCCCTGTATCCCACCCCCCCCCCCCCCTGTATCCCCCCCCTCACCTCTGGATCTGTTCCTCGATTCTCCTCAGGAGGAGGGAATTGGGGGCGCCGGGGGGGGGGGTCGGGGGAGGGGTCGGGGGGGGGGGTGGGGGGGGGGCTGCTCCCCTCCCCCCCTCCCCAGCAGCGCCCGCACCCGCCGGGACCTCATGTCCAGGATGGTGTCACTGTACCCCACTTCCTCCAGGTACCTGGGGGGGGGGGCACCAGGGAGGGGGGGTCAGGGACCCCAAAACCCCCCCCCAAGACACCCCCAAAATCCAACACGGCACCCAGACCACCCCCCACCCCGGGGCAACACAGTCCCCCCCCTGCACCCCAATTACCCCCCGACCACCCCAATTCCCCTCCCCCCCCCCCCCAGAACCACCCAAATCCCCCCCCAAACCCTCAATTCCCCCCCTGAACCCCCAAATCCCCTCCCAGACACCCCCGATTCCCCCCCTGCACCCCCGATTTCTCCCTTGGACACCTTAATTTCCCCCCCACGGACCCCAAATCCCCCCCCGAACCCCCAAATCCCCTCTGAACCCCCAAATCCCCCCGAACCCCCAAATTCCTCCCAAACCCCCAAATTCCTCCCAAACCCCCAAATCCCCCCCCAAACCCCCAAAAGCCCCCCCGAACCCCCAAATCCCCTCTGAACCCCCAAATTCCTCCCAAACCCCCAAATTCCTCCCAAACCCCCAAATCCCCCCCGAACCCCCAAATTCCTCCCAAACCCCCAAATCCCCCCCAAACCCCCAAATTCCTCCCAAACCCCCAAATCCCCTCCGAACCCCCAAATCCCCCCCAAACCCCCAAATCCCCTCCGAACCCCCAAATCCCCCCCGAACCCCCAAATTCCTCCCAAACCCCCAAATTCCTCCCAAACCCCCAAATCCCCCCCGAACCCCCAAATCCCCCCCAAACCCCCAAATTCCTCACAAACCCCCAAATCCCCTCCGAACCCCCAAATCCCCCCCCAAACCCCCAAATCCCCTCCGAACCCCCAAATCCCCCCCGAACCCCCAAATTCCTCCCAAACCCCCAAATCCCCCCGAACCCCCAAATTCCTCCCAAACCCCCAAATCCCCCCCCGAACCCCAAAATCCCCCCGAACCCCCAAATCTCCCCCGAACCCCCAAATCCCCCCCGAACCCCCAAATTCCTCCAAACCCCCAAATCCCCTCCGAACCCCCAAATTCCTCCCAAACCCCCAAATTCCTCCCAAACCCCCAAATCCCCCCCGAACCCCCAAATTCCTCCCAAACCCCCAAATCCCCCCCGAACCCCCAAATTCTTCCCAAACCCCCAAATCCCCCCCGAACCCCCAAATCCCCCCCAAACCCCCAAATCCCCCCCGAACCCCCAAATCCCCTCCGAACCCCCAAATTCCTCCCAAACCCCCAAATCCCCCCGAACCCCCAAATTCCTCCCAAACCCCCAAATCCCCCCCGAACCCCAAAATCCCCCCGAACCCCCAAATCTCCCCCGAACCCCCAAATCCCCCCCGAACCCCCAAATTCCTCCCAAACCCCCAAATCCCCTCCGAACCCCCAAATTCCTCCCAAACCCCCAAATTCCTCCCAAACCCCCAAATCCCCCCCGAACCCCCAAATTCCTCCCAAACCCCCAAATCCCCCCGAACCCCCAAATTCTTCCCAAACCCCCAAATCCCCCCCGAACCCCCAAATCCCCCCCAAACCCCCAAATCCCCCCCGAACCCCCAAATCCCCTCCGAACCCCCAAATTCCTCCCAAACCCCCAAATCCCCCCAAACCCCCAAATTCCTCCCAAACCCCAAATCCCCTCCGAACCCCCAAATCCCCCCCAAACCCCCAAATCCCCTCCGAACCCCAAATCCCCCCCGAACCCCCAAATTCCTCCCAAACCCCCAAATTCCTCCCAAACCCCCAAATCCCCCCCGAACCCCCAAATCCCCCCCAAACCCCCAAATTCCTCACAAACCCCCAAATCCCCTCCGAACCCCCAAATCCCCCCCCAAACCCCCAAATCCCCTCCGAACCCCCAAATCCCCCCGAACCCCCAAATTCCTCCCAAACCCCCAAATCCCCCCCGAACCCCCAAATTCCTCCCAAACCCCCAAATCCCCCCCGAACCCCAAAATCCCCCCGAACCCCCAAATCTCCCCCGAACCCCCAAATCCCCCCCGAACCCCCAAATTCCTCCCAAACCCCCAAATCCCCTCCGAACCCCCCAAATTCCTCCCAAACCCCCAAATTCCTCCCAAACCCCCAAATCCCCCCCGAACCCCCAAATTCCTCCCAAACCCCCAAATCCCCCCCGAACCCCAAATTCTTCCCAAACCCCCAAATCCCCCCCGAACCCCAAATCCCCCCCAAACCCCCAAATCCCCCCCGAACCCCCAAATCCCCTCCGAACCCCCAAATTCCTCCCAAACCCCCAAATCCCCCCCGAACCCCCAAATTCCTCCCAAACCCCCAAATCCCCCCCCGAACCCCAAAATCCCCCCGAACCCCCAAATCTCCCCCGAACCCCCAAATCCCCCCCGAACCCCAAATTCCTCCCAAACCCCCAAATCCCTCCGAACCCCCAAATTCCTCCCAAACCCCCAAATTCCTCCCAAACCCCCAAATCCCCCCCGAACCCCCAAATTCCTCCCAAACCCCCAAATCCCCCCGAACCCCCAATTCTTCCCAAACCCCCAAATCCCCCCCGAACCCCCAAATCCCCCCCAAACCCCCAAATCCCCCCCGAACCCCCAAATCCCCTCCGAACCCCCAAATTCCTCCCAAACCCCCAAATCCCCCCCAAACCCCCAAATTCCTCCCAAACCCCCAAATCCCCTCCGAACCCCCAAATCCCCCCCAAACCCCCAAATCCCCTCCGAACCCCCAAATCCCCCCCCAAACCCCCAAATCCCCTCCGAACCCCCAAATCCCCCCCGAACCCCCAAATTCCTCCCAAACCCCCAAATCCCCCCCGAACCCCCAAATTCCTCCCAAACCCCCAAATCCCCCCCCGAACCCCAAAATCCCCCCGAACCCCCAAATCTCCCCCGAACCCCCAAATCCCCCCCGAACCCCCAAATTCCTCCCAAACCCCCAAATCCCCTCCGAACCCCCAAATTCCTCCCAAACCCCCAAATTCCTCCCAAACCCCCAAATCCCCCCCGAACCCCCAAATTCCTCCCAAACCCCCAAATCCCCCCCGAACCCCCAAATCCCCCCCGAACCCCCAAATCCCCTCCGAACCCCCAAATTCCTCCCAAACCCCCAAATTCCTCCCAAACCCCCAAATCCCCCCCGAACCCCCAAATTCTTCCCAAACCCCCAAAAGCCCCCCCCGAACCCCCAAATCCCGGCCCCTCACTCACTGCCTCAGCAGCCGTCGCCCCTCGGTCCAGCCAGCGCCGGCCCTGGCCCCCCGGTCCATTGGGGACTTTTTGGGGAGGGGGACACAGGGTCAGGGACCCCCAAGCCCCCCCAAGCCCCCCTCAAACTCCCTCATTTGCCCCCGAAACCCCCCCATATCCCCCCCCAAAACCCCCTCATGTCCCCCCCAGCCACCCCAAAACCCCCCCGCCCCCCTCCATTTCCCCCCCAACCCCCTCCATGTCCCCCCCAAGCTCCCCCAAGACCCCCCCCGGACCCACCCGGTTCGGGTCCCTCCTCTCTCCTCTCAGGTTCGGAACCGAACTTTAATTTGTGATATTTGGCCCTGGAGTGGGGGGGGGGGGGGATACAGAGGACAGCGGTGACCAAAGAGGGGGGACAGTGACCCCCAGATTGCCCCCTGGGGGGGGTGCGTGGGTGGGTAGGGGGGTGTTTTAGGGTGCCCCCCCTCCCCTCTCCCCTTCCCCCACCTCTCCTGTTTTAGGGCGAATTCCAACATTTTGATGCGGCGCACGAGGTCCCCTTGAGGTTCTCCTGTCCCCTGCGCTCCCCCTGCAGGAATGTCACCTGCGCCTGGGGACATCGAGGGGGGGGGACACCGAAGGACAGCGTGGGGACACGGCCACCACCCCCCCCCCCCCCCCCAAGAAACACCCCGGGGACAAAGGGGGGGACACGGAGATGGGGGAGGGGGGGACGAGAGTGGTGGCCCCAAGGGTGGCAGAGGTGGCCCTGGGGGTGACAATGGTGGCCCCAGGGGGGACAATGATGGCCCCTGGTTCCGGGGGGGGGTGGTGGTGGTCCCGGTTTCCGGGGGTGTTCCCGGGGGGGGGTCTCGGTGCCACCCCCGCCGGTTGCTGGAGAGGTTCCCGGTTCTGCGGGGGATTCCCGTTTCCTGGGGGTGGGTTCCCGGTTCCGGGGATTGGGTTCCGGGTTCCCGGTTCCGGGGGTTGGGCTCCCGGGTCCCGGTTCCGGGGGGTGGGGTCCCGGTTCGGTTCGGCTGCCGGTGCCGCCCCCGCCGGTGCCCGCCCCCCTCCCCCTCCCCCATTTCCTCCCAAGATGGCGGCAGCGACGGCTCCGGTAACCCCGGCGGGGGGGGGGGGGGTAGGGGGGGGGGGGAACGATCCCGGGGGTGCGGGATGGGTGCGGGGTGGGAGCTGCCGGTACCTGGAGCTCGGCCCGTTCCGCCTCCCATCGCCCTTTCTCGGCCTCGAATCGCGCCCACTCGTGTTGGATGAAGTGGAGGATCCCGGGGAGGCTGAGCCCGCCACGCACCGCGGGCTCGGGAGGGTTGCGGGGAACGGGAGGGGGGGGGGGTGGAGGAGGAGGAGCGGGGGGGGGCGGATGGGCCCGAGCTGCTCCCGCACCTCCCGCCCGCTCCGCAGCCGCCATCACCGCGGGGCGGCCACAAAGCGGCGGCCAAAGAGGAGCCATGGGCGGGGAATGCGGGAGAGAGGGGCGGAGGATGCGGGAGAGAGGGGCGGAGGATGCGGGAGAGAGGGGCGGGGGGTGCGGGAGAGAGGGGCGAGGGGTGCGGGAGTGAGGGGTGAAGGGTGCGGGAGAGAGGGGTGAAGGGTGCGGGAGAGAGGGACGGGGGGTGCGGGAGAGAGGGACGGGGGGTGACCCCGCGTGACGTCCCTCTCCTTTCCTTTTCTCTCTCCCTCAGGACCCTCGAGGGGCGCCCCCCCCCCCCCCCCCCACCAAAGGAGTTAACCTCGGGGGGCATTAATTTACCCCTTCATTAACCTGGCAGTGTTAATTACTCTCCTCCCGGGCCATGCGGGTGAAGCCCCTCTCAGCCACCCTGGTGAGCGCCTTCCTCCTTCTCCTCCTCCTCCTCCTCCTATGCAGCCCGGGGGGGGGTCCGGCCGGGGGTCGGGGGGCTCCTGCCGCCCTCCCCCCCTCCCCCCGGGGGTCACCGTCCTCCTCCGCGACTTCGAGGAAGGTGACAACGACCTGGAAGCCACCGCCGCCTCCTTCGCCTCCTCCTTCCCCGTCCTGGTGGTGGCCGAGGTGGCCCCGTACCCCCCGGTCCCTTTGCCGGGGGGCGTCACCTTCCTCCCCCTTCGCCCCCCGGACCCCCGCCACCCCCCGCCCCCTCCTTTGGGTCACCTCCTCCGTACCCGCCACGTGGCTTTCGTCCCCGACGGTGCCCGCCACGTCCCCGGGGCTTTGGAGGAGCTGCGGGACCTCCTGGAAAGTCACCGCGGGGCCACCAAAGTGGTGGCAGCGCCAGCGCTGGGGACTTCGGGGCCGCGACCGCGGTGCCGGGAGCTGCGGGTGGAGCTGCGGGAATGGACCCTTCGCTACGACCCCCCCGGGGGGCGGGGGGTTTGCGGGTGGCCCGAGGGTCCCCACGTCCTCCTTCTCCGCACCCGCGACCTCCTGGCGCTCCCCTTCCCTTTGGCTCGCCCGGTGGGACGTCGGTAGCCATCCAGGGGTGGCTGCGGGGTTGGGGGGTGCGGGTGGCCCCGCTGACTTTCCCGCTGGCCCCCGCGCCCCCCGCACCCCTCACGCCCTCTGGAAGCTGCGAACGGCGGCCGAGCGGCGTCACCGCCTCCTGATGGAGGAATTCGGGTGAAACGCGAGGTTTTTGGGGACGGGAGGGAGAGGTGGCACGGGGCGTGCGGGAAGGAGACCCCGCGGTGTTTCGGAACCATTCAGAACCGGACCCCTTCCTACCTGCACGCCGGGCGCTGGACCCCCCCCTGCTGCCTGCGGCGCTGCGGGAAACGGCCCGGTACGTGGTGGGGGTTCTGGAGTCCACTGGGGTCCGGTACTGGTTGGAAGGAGGGACCTTACTGGGTGCCGTCCGCTCGGGTGACATCATCCCCTGGGACTACGACGTGGATTTGGGGCTGTACCGGGAAGATTTGGGCAAATGCCGTTGGTTGGCTAGCGTGGCTACCACAGGGGAGGGGCTGGAGGACCCCCAGGGTTATTTTTGGGAGAAAGCCCCCGAAGGGGAATTTTTCCGAGTCCACTACAGCCGCACGAACCGGCTCCACGTGGACCTGTGGCCCTTTTACCCCCGTGGGGACACGATGACGAAAGTGACGTGGCTGGGACACCCCCAGGACGTGGAATTCCCCGAGCGGTTCCTCCTGCCCCGCATCCCCCTCCCCTTCGCGGGTTTCACGGCCATGGCCCCCAACAACCCCCGCACCTTCCTCGAGCTCAAGTTCGGACCCGGAGCCATCGAGGAACCCGAGTACCCCAACCCCCGCGTGCGCAGCCTGCGGGGGGACACGGGGGACACTTGGGGACAATAAAGCCACCGCTCTGGCACCCGCTCAGCTCTTGGGGTTCGGGGGGTTGGGGGGTTCTTGGGCTTCTGGGGACATCCTGAGGGTCACTGGGGTCTCCAGATGTCCCTGGGCCACCCTGAGGGGCTCCTGGGCCACCTCTGGCCACCCCCACGGTCCTAAGAGCCACCCCCAAGGTCCTAAGAGCCACCCCCACGGTCCTAAGAGCCACCCCCAAGGTCCTAAGAGCCACCCCCACGGTCCTAAGAGCCACCCCCACGGTCCTAAGAGCCACCCCCAAGGTCCTAAGAGCCACCCCCAAGGTCCCCAAAGGCACCTGCAGGGTCCCCCGGTGTCCCCTGGGCCACCCTGGATGTCCCCACCCCTCCTGTGGGTCCCCTTGGGCCACTCCAGGGCCACCTGAGGTGTCCCCCCCCCCCATTTTGTCCCAAACTTCATTCCCGTCACATCCACGTTTTATTCCCAACACGATGGATACAGAGAAAGAGGGGGTGGGGGACACGACACACTCAGGACCCCCCTGGCCCCCCCGTGGGGAGGTGAGGAAGGGGTTGGAGGAGGAGGGGGGGGGAGAAGGGTTTGGTTTTTTTTTTGGGGAGGGGTCTTGGTTTCATTCCAGTGACTGCAGCATCAGGAGCTGTTTCAGCACCTTGGTCTGGCTGGTTTCCCGGATTTCTCCAGCCAGGAACATCTCATCCACCACTGTGTAAACCTAAAAAATGGGGAGAATTTGGGATTGGGGGGGGAAAGAGGAGAACACCCCCCCCCCCCAAAAAAAAAAAAAAAAAAGAGTCCCAATTGTCACCTCCCTCCCTTCCCCCTGGGTTTGGTCACCTTGTAGAAGTTGAAAACCAAATCGAGTTCGCAGACGTTGTGGAAATATTCATTGAGGACCTGGGGGAAAAAAGGGGGGAAATGGAGGGGAAGTGGGGGGGGAAATAGGGGGGAAGTGAGAGGGGAAGTGGAAGGGGAAATGGGGGGGGAAATGAGAGGGGAAATGGGAAGGGAAATGGGAAGGGAAATGGGAAGGGAAATGGAAGGGAAATGGGAAGGAAGGAGGAAGGACGAGGAATGAGAGGAATGGGGGGGGGGTGTAGAGGGGGCAATTAAAGGGAGTTAAAGGGGGGGGGGGGGGTCAGGACCCCCAGGTGTGGGTCTGGGGGGGTCCCCGGGGGGTCCTCACCTCCACGAAGTTGTGGATGGCCTCCAGGTAGGCCAGGTTGTTGTCTGTGACATCCACACAGATGCAGAAGTAAAGCCCCGCGTAGCGACGGTAAATGATCTTAAAGTTCCTGAACTGGGGGGAGAGGGCAACTGGGAGCACTGGGAGGGGGACTGGGGGCACTGGGAGGGAGACTGGGGGCACTGGGAGGGAGACTGGGAGCACTGGGAGGGAGACTGGGGGCACGGGGAGGGAGACTGGGGGCACTGGGAGGGAGACTGGGGGACACCGGGAGGGAGACTGGGAGCACTGGCAGGAGATTGGGGTTTTGGGGTTATTTGAAGAGAAATTCGGGTTTTTTGGGGTTTTTTTTACCTCCACAAAGTTGGTGTGTTTGGCATCCCTGACGGTGACCACGGCGTGGACCTCCTCAATCAGCTTCTGCTTCTCATCATCATCAAACTGCATGTACCACTTGGCCAAGCGGGTCTTCCCGGCCCGGTTCTGGATGAGGATGAAACGGATCTGGGCCAGAAAAGGGGAAAATGGGGGTGGGAAAAAAGGGGGAAAATTCGGGGCTGAAAGGGAGAAAATAGGGAGTTCCCTCCTCACGTCCCATTGGTTTGGGGGGGAATTGTGACCCCCACCCTGGGTCCCCATGAGTTGTCACCTCTGGGCCCCCCCCCCCCTTCAATCTGTGGATGTGGGGGGGACACCCCCCATCTCCTCACCCCCCAATCCCCTCACAACCCCCCCCATCTCCTCACCCCCAATCCCCTCACCCCCCCCCATCTCCTCACCCCCCAATCCCCTCACAACCCCCCCATCTCCTCACACCCCCCAATTCCCTCACAACCCCCCCCAATCCCCTCACCCCCCAATCCCCTCACAACCTCCCCCATTTTCTCACCCCCCCATCCCCTCCCCCTCCCCATTTTTCCCCCCACTCCCCTCACAACCCTCCCCATCTCGCCCCCCCAATCCCCTCCCAACCCCCCCATTTTCTCATCCCCCAATCCCCTCACACCCCCCATCTCCTCACACCCCCCAATCCCCTCACAACCCCCCCAATCTCCTCACCCCCCAATCCCCTCAGCACCCCCCATCTCCTCACACCCCCCAATCCCCTCACAACCCCCCCAATCCCCTCACCCCCCCAATCCCCTCACACCCCCCCATCTCCTCACCCCCCCATCTCCTCACACCCCCCAATCCCTTCACCCCCCAATCCCCTCACCCCCCCAATCCCTCACACCCCCCCATCTCCTCACCCCCCCAATCCCCTCACAACCCCCCCATTTTCTCATCCCCCAATCCCCTCACCCCCCCAATCCCCTCACACCCCCAATCCCCTCACCCCCCAATCCCTCACACCCCCAATCCCCTCACACCCCCAATCCCCTCACCCCCCCAATCCCCTCACAACCTCCCCCATTTTCTCACCCCCCCATCCCCTCCCCCTCCCCATTTTTCCCCCCACTCCCCTCACAACCCCCCCCATCTCACCCCCCCAATCCCCTCACACCCCCCCACTCCCCTCACAACCCCCCCATCTCACCCCCCCAATCCCCTCACAACCCCCCCCATTTTCTCACCCCCCCAATCCCCTCACACCCCCCAATCCCCTCACACCCCCCATCTCCTCACCCCCCAGTCCCCTCACAACCTCCCCCATTTTCTCACCCCCCCATCCCCTCCCCCTCCCATTTTTCCCCCCACTCCCCTCACACCCCCCATCCCCTCACACACCCCATCTCCTCAAACCCCCAATCCCTCACACCCCCCAATCCCCTCACAACCCCCCCCATTTTCTCACCCCCCATCTCCTCACCCCCCAATCCCCTCACAACCTCCCCCATTTCCTCACCCCCCCCATCCCCTCCCCCTCCCCATTTCCCCCCTCAGTCTCCTCACAACCCCCCTCCCTTCCCCCCCATTTTTCTCACCATGGCTCTCCAGGCCCCGTTCCACCCCCCTCAGCAGCTCTGGTGCCTTCTCCCCCCCCAACCCCTCTGCCCAAATCCCCGATCCAGATATCCCCACCCCGCGGGCGCCACGGGAAGCGGTTCCGCTTCAGGGTTCCGCTTCCCAGAGAGCTCTGCGAGCGCGCAAGGAATGCTGGTGAAACCGAGAAAGGCCCTGACAGGGTGAGCTGCTGGCGGGAGAAACCCCTGGAACTTCCCACTAAAGCAGCGTGAACGTCTCCTGTCTCGTAAGTACAGATCTTGCTTTTTCAAACAAGGCCCTGCCAAGGCCGACCGGGCGGCGAGGGGATTAACTTCTGTGAAAGTGTAGGTCTTGTTCTCAAAACAAGGCCCTGCAAGGCCGACCGGGCACCGGGGGAGTGCGAACGCCTGCACGGATCCAGGGAACATCCTGGAGACAGGATGAGGCTGCCACAACCAGCAGAGAAGGGAGAAATTATCACAAGGGTCCAATTTCACTCTGTAACAAGAGGATGAAGTCATCGAAAACAGGAGAGAGAAAGAGTTCAAGTTTCGGGAAAGATTTCTTAACTTCATCCAAAGACCCCCCTCCCCCCCGGCATCTCCCAGGAGAGGGCTCCGCCTGTCATGAATATTATAATTATATGTTGCAAACTTATGAATATGTATGAACCTCCCCCTATAAATACCCCAACCCTTTCCCTCGGGGTGTGGAACTCTAAATACCCCAACCCTTTCCCTCGGGGTGTGGAACTCTAAATACCCCAACCCTTTCCCTCGGGGTGTGGAACTCTAAATACCCCAACCCTTTCCCTCAGGGTGTGGAACTCTAAATACCCCAACCCTTTCCCTCGGGGTGTGGAACTCTAAATACCCCAACCCTTTCCCTCAGGGTGTGGAACTCTAAATACCCCAACCCTTTCCCTCGGGGTGTGGAACTCTAAATACCCCAACCCTTTCCCTCCGGGTGTGGAACTCTAAATACCCCAACCCTTTCCCTCGGGGTGTGGAACTCTAAATACCCCAACCCTTTCCCTCCGGGTGTGGAACTCTAAATACCCCAACCCTTTCCCTCGGGGTGTGGAACTCTAAATACCCCAACCCTTTCCCTCGGGGTGTGGAACTCTTTGTCCAGCGAGAGCTGGGAGTTCCCCAGGTCCGAAATAAATACCTTTGCTGTTTAAAGGCTCAAAACTCTGTCTCTAAACAGTTTTGCTGGGCCTTTTTGGGCTTCATTTTGGTGACCCAGATGGGATTGGACTCTGTCGTGCCGTGATCCAGGGGGATCCAGGACGCTTTTTGGGGGCCCCCGATGAATTCTGTCGGAAAAGCCTCCCCTGCTCCCTCGGCTCTGGACACCAGACCTTCCTCATACTGAAATACTGGTATTTATATATATATTTATTTGTGTTTCGAGGCCTCTAGGATTTGTGGGGGGGTTCGAGTCCCCCAGGATTTAAAGGGACGTGGGGGATGCCCCCAGACAGGTTTGAGTCCAGGCCAGGTCTGAGTCCCCTTTTAGGGTTAAGCGGTTTGAGTCCGGTTAATGCTGATTCTCAAGGGAAGGGTTCAAGTCCCTTCTGGGGTTTGAGTCCCCAGGGGAATTGTGTGGTATTGGTAGTGGGCTTCTGTTAATGCTCTGATTGTTGATTCTGGGATCCCTCGTTTAGATGTTGCTTGTTGATTGTGCTATTCTGTTGCACCACTTTTAAGGGAATTAAGTGTTTCGAGTGATTACGCGTCCCTATCGTAGAATCATGGAATGGGCTGGGCTGGAAGGGACCTCAGAGCTCATCAAGTCCAACCCTTGATCCACTCCCCCCGTGGTTCCCAGCCCATGGCACTGAGTGCCACATCCAGGCTCTTTGGAAATATCTCCAGGGATGGAGAATCCACCCCTTCCCTGGGCAGCCCATTCCAGTGTCTGATCACCCTCTCCATCAAGAAATTCCTTCTAATTTTCCAACCTAAACCTCCCCTGGCACAACTTGAGACCTCTTGTGCCCTCTTGTCTTGCTGAGAGTTGCCTGGGAAAAGAGCCCAACCCCCCCCTGGCTCCAACCTCCTTTCAGGGAGTTGTAGAGTGATTTCCTTCCTCCCCAGGGAAAATTGTGGGACACAGAATCCCAGAATTATCCAGCTTGGAAATGAGAGCATCACCTCCAACCTTTAATCCACAACCACCCCAGAGCACTCAGCACCACGTTCAGCCCCTTCACAAAAACCTCCAGGGATGGAGAATCCACCCCTTCCCTGGGCAGCCCATCCCAATGTCTGATCCCCCTCTCCAGAAAGAAATTCTTTCTAATGTCCAACCTAAACCTCCCCTGGCACAACTTGAGACCTCTTGTGCCCTCTTGTCTTGCTGAGAGTTGCCTGGGAAAAGAGCCCAACCCCCCCCTGGCTCCAACCTCCTTTCAGGGAGTTGGAGAGAGTGATTTCCCTTCCTCCCCAGGGAAAATGGTGGGAGACAGAATCCCAGAATTATCCAGCTTGGAAATGAGAGCATCACCTCCAACCTTTAATCCACAACCACCCCAGAGCACTCAGCGCCACGTTCAGCCCCTTCTTAAAAACCTCCAGGGATGGAGAATCCACCCCTTCCCTGGGCAGCCCATCCCAAGGTCTGATCACCCTCCCTGTAAGGAATTTTTTCCTAATATCCAACCTAATTAAGCCCAGGCCCTCTTGTAAGAAGAGCCCAACCCCTCCCCCCCGGCTCCAGCCTCCTTTCAGGGAGTTGTAGAAGAGTGATTTCCCTTCCTCCCCAGGGAAAATGGTGGGAGACAGAATCCCAGAATTATCCAGCTTGGAATTGAGAGCATCACCTCCAACCTTTAATCCACAACCACCCCAGAGCACTCAGCACCACGTTCAGCCCCTTCTTAAAAACCTCCAGGGATGGAGAATCCACCCCTTCCCTGGGCAGCCCATCCCAAGGTCTGATCACCCTCCCTGTAAGGAATTTTTTCCTAATATCCAACCTAATTAAGCCCAGGCCCTCTTGTAAGAAGAGCCCAACCCATCCCTGGCTCCAACCTCCTTTCAGGGAGTTGGAGAGAGTGATTTCCCTTCCTCCCCAGGGAAAATGGTGGGAGACAGAATCCCAGAATGATCCAGCTTGGAAATGAGAGCATCACCTCCAACCTTTAATCCACAACCACCCCAGAGCACTCAGCGCCACGTTCAGCCCCTTCTTAAAAACCTCCAGGGATGGAGAATCCACCCCTTCCCTGGGCAGCCCATCCCAAGGTCTGATCACCCTCCCTGTAAGGAATTTTTTCCTAATATCCAACCTAATTAAGCCCAGGCCCTCTTGTAAGAAGGGCCCGACCCCCCCCCTGGCTCCAACCTCCTTTCAGGGAGTTGGAGAAAGTGATTTCCCTTCCTCCCCAGGGAAAATTGTGGGAGACAGAATCCCAGAATTATCCAGCTTGGAAATGACCTCTGAGAGCATCAACTCCAACCTTTAATCCACAACCACCCCAGAGCACTCAGCACCACGTTCAGCCCTTTCTTAAAAACCTCCAGGGATGGAGAATCCACCCCCTCCCTGGGCAGCCCATCCCAAGGTCTGATCACCCTCCCTGTAAGGAATTTTTTCCTAATATCCAACCTAATTAAGCCCAGGCCCTCTTGTAAGAAGAGCCCAACTCCCCCCTGGCTCCAACCTCCTTCCAGGGAGTTGTAGAGTGATTTCCCTTCCTCCCCAGGGAAAATTGTGGGACACAGAATCCCAGAATTATCCAGCTTGGAATTGAGAGCATCACCTCCAACCTTTAATCCACAACCACCCCAGAGCACTCAGCGCCACGTTCAGCCCCTTCTCAAAAACCTCCAGGGATGGAGAATCCACCCCTTCCCTGGGCAGCCCATCCCAAGGTCTGATCACCCTCCCTGTAAGGAATTTTTTCCTAATATCCAACCTAATTAAGCCCAGGCCCTCTTGTAAGAAGAGCCCAACCCCCCCCTGGCTCCAACCTCCTTTCAGAGAGTTGGAGAGAGTGATTTCCCTTCCTCCCCAGGGAAAATGGTGGGAGACAGAATCCCAGAATTATCCATCTTGGAATTGAGAGCATCACCTCCAACCTTTAATCCACAACCACCCCAGAGCACTCAGCACCACGTTCAGCCCCTTCATAAAAACCTCCAGGGATGGAGAATCCACCCCTTCCCTGGGCAGCCCATCCCAATGTCTGATCACCCTTCCTGTAAGGAATTTTTTCCTAATATCCAACCTAATTAAGCCCAGACCCTCTTGTAAGAAGAGCCCAACCCATCCCTGGCTCCAACCTCCTTTCAGGGAGTTGGAGAGAGTGATTTCCCTTCCTCCCCAGGGAAAATGGTGGGAGACAGAATCCCAGAATGATCCAGCTTGGAAATGAGAGCATCACCTCCAACCTTTAATCCACAACCACCCCAGAGCACTCAGTGCCACATTCAGCCCCTTCTTAAAAACCTCCAGGGATGGAGAATCCACCCCTTCCCTGGGCAAGAAAAGTTTTATAGCTCGATTTTCGGGAGGGGTCCCGGGGGCTGCCGTGACACCCGCGGGTATCCGCGGTCTGTAGTGACATCTTGTGACCACAGGCGGTAGAGCAACGTGTAAATTCTGTGTAAATTTTACCTGTGCACAGTAAGTGTTGAGATCTGGAAAGAATTTGGTAACTTAGAGAGAGAGAGAGAGGGAGAGAGAGAGAGGGAGAGAGAGAGAGGGAGAGAGAGAGAGGACGCCCTTTTAGTTGTAATATCTCAAGTGGGGATACTGGGGGCTGAACAAAGTAAGGAAATTAATACCAAAACCCCCTTGGGATGCATTTTAAAGCATTGGAAAGAACTCAGTGGAATTCCGGGGGGAAATAGGAGGAAAAAGACACTTGTGAAATATTGCCAAGGTTGGTGGTCTCTGTATAAACTGGATGATGGAGAACAATGGCCACCAAACTATAATATCATCCTACAACTTCTGCTGTTCCTCCTTAGGATGGAAAAGTGGGGTGAAGCAATGTGTGCAGACGTGGTTTTTCACCTTAAGGGATAAGCTGGAATGGCAAAAGATTGTGGAATAAATGTATCACCTCAAGCCCCCTTTGTTTTAGCACTAGAACAGGATCAAAAAGAAAAAAACCCAGCAAGTTAAAGGAAAGTTAAGCTGAAAGGAAAAGACAATGAAACAGAAAGTGCTCCAAGAATATCAGCTTTTTGCATCAGGATGTGGAGTGCTGCTGCCAATGTCACAGCAGAAAGGCAGCAGCAGCTCCCTAGGATCAGGAGATGGAATTTCCAAGGAGCCAGAGCAGAATAAACTCTGAAATACATTTTATACATATAGTCACACACACATATAAATATATATATATATATAAATATATATAATATATATATAAATATATATATATATAAATATAATATATAAATATATATATAAATATATATTCTTAACCAAGAAGCTATCAAAACCAATATTCTTTATCTTACAATAGCACTGAGGCTATATGTCAGGGTTTTTTTAATAGTTTGCTAACAAGCTATATTGATAAGGAAAACAAGCCAAGATTAGAGGAGACCTCATCACTCTCAACAAGGAACTTGAGGGGGTTTCTGTTGCTCATAATGAGGAGGATCCCTGAGGGGGACCAGTGAGTCACTCCCTAGCAGAGCCACTGGTTAAAACAGAGCTAGGGGAAGGTAAAATGAAATTGGTTTTTAATCAACACTGGAGCTGCATATTCAGTTTTAAATCAAGAATTAATACCAAAAGCTGATGAATTTAGACAAGTTGTGGGGGCGACAGGCCGAGCAGAAAAGGCTTTCTTTTGAAACCTCTTAAATACAAAATTGGGAAACAGATGAGGATTCCAGTGGTAGCCAACCCTTTATATGCTCCTGACCAAACTAAAAGAGAATCTGATTTGCTTTGCAGTGTTGGATTTGATAGATGCATTTTTCTGCCTTACCTCAGCCCCAGAAAGCTGAAAGATTTTTGCCTTTGAATGGGAGTTTGTTCGTAAAGGGAGGAAGACACAGCTAACCTGGTGTTACCTCAAGGTTACAAAAACAGCCCTACAATATTTGGAAATCAAGTGGCCAAAGAATTAGAGCAGTGGGAGAGACCAGAGGGAGAGGGCACCCTTCTGCAATCTGTGGATGATTTACTGATAGGAACTGAAACAGAGGAACGTTGAGTGGACAATCTCAGTGTTAAATTTCTTGGGTTAGGGTTAGGGCTATCGAGTCCCCCAAGAGAAAGCACAGCTGGTGCAGGAAGAGGTGGTCTACCTAGGACAGGAGAGCTCTGGAGGACTGGGATTTGCTGATGACACGAAGCTGGGAGGAGTGGCTGACACCCCAGAAGGCTGTGCTGCCATCCAGAGAGACTTAAGAGAGGCTGGAGAGTTGGGCAGGGAGAAACGTGATGAAATTCAACAAGGGGAAGTGGAGAGTTTTGCATTTGGGGAAGAACAACACGAGGTCCCAGGATAGGCTGGGGGCTGAGCTGCTGGAGAGCAGTGGAGGTGAAAGAGACCTGGGGGTCCTGGTAGACAAGAAGATGCCCATGAGCCAGCAATGTGCCCTTGTGGCCAAGAAGGCCAATGGCATCCTGGGGTGGCTCAGGAACAGCGTGGCCAGCAGGTCCAGGGAAGGGATTCTGCCCCTGGGGAGGCCAGAGCTTGAGTCCTGTGTCCAGTTCTGGGCCCCTCAGCTCAGGAAGGAGATTGAGGTGCTGGAGCAGGTCCAAAGGAGGCAACTGGGCTGGAGAAGGGACTGGAGCACAGATCCTGTGAGGAGAGGCTGAGGGAGCTGGGGGTGTTGAGGCTGGAGAAGAGGAGGCTCAGGGGAGACCTCATCACTCTCTACAACTCCCTGAAAGGGCAGGATCAGCCCAAGGAGGTGACAGCAGTGTGGGACCTCTTCCTGCACACTCCCTTTTCACAAGAGGTTCCACTGCAAAACACGAGTGAAGAGGAGGCAGCAGTGTGCCCAGGTGGCCAAGAAGGCCAATGGCATCCTGGGCTGGCTCAGGAACAGCATGGCCAGCAGGTCCAGGGAAGGGATTCTGCCCCTGTGCTCAGCCCTGGGGAGGCCACAGCTTGAGTCCTGTGTCCAGTTCTGGGCCCCTCTCAGCTCAGGAAGGAGATTGAGGTGCTGGAGCAGGTCCAGAGAAGAGCAAGGAGGCTGTGAAGGGATCCAGCACAAGTCCTGTGAGGAAGGGCTGAGGGAGCTGGGGGTGTTGAGGCTGGAGAAGAGGAGGCTCAGGGGAGACCTCATCACTCTCTACAACTCCCTGAAAGGAGGTTGGAGAGTTGGGCTGATCCCAAGGGGATGAGGTTCAACATTCCAAGTGCCAGGGCCTGAACTTTTCCACAACAACCCCATGGGGAGCTCCATGGGGCACAGAGTGGCAGAAAGGGAGCTGGAAGGTGCCCAGGAGCCAGCAGTGTGCCCAGGTAGCCAAGAAGGCCAATGGAATCCTGGGCTGGTGGCCAAGAAGTCCAGGGAAGGGTTTCTGCCCCTGAGGAGGCCACAGCTTGAGTCCTGTGTCCAGTTCTGGGCCCCTCAGCTCAGGAAGGAGATTGAGGTGCTGGAGCAGGTCCAAAGGAGGCAACTGGGCTGGGGAAGGGATCCAGCAGAAATCCTGTGAGGAAGAAGATGCCCATGAGCCAGCAATGTGCCCTTGTGGCCAAGAAGGCCAATGGCATCCTGGATGAGGAAGAGTGTGGCCAGCAGGCCCAGGGAAGGGATTCTGCCCCTGAGGAGGCCACAGCTTGAGTCCTGTGTCCAGTTCTGGGCCCCAAAAATCAGGAAGGAGATGGAGGCCCAAAGGAGGTGAAGGGATCCAGCAGAAATCCTGTGAGGAAGAAGATGCCCAGGAGCCAGCAATGTGCCCTGGTGGCCAAGAAGGCCAATGGCATCCTGGGGTGCATTAGAAAGGGGGTGGTTAGTAGGTCAAGAGAGGTTCTCCTCCCCCTCTATTCTGCATTGGTGAGGCCACACCTGGAGTATTGTGTCCAGTTCTGGGCCCCTCAGTTCAAGAAGGACAGGGAAGTGCTTGAAAGAGTCCAGCGCAGAGCTACTGAGATGATTAAGGGAGTGGAACATCTCCCTTATGAGGAAAGGCTGAGGGAGCTGGGTCTCTTTAGTTTGGAGAAAAGGAGACTGAGGGGTGACCTCATCAATGTTTTCAAATATGTAAGGGGTGAGTGTCAGGGAGATGGAGTTAGGCTTTTCTCAGTGGTGACCAGTGATAGGACAAGGGGTAATGGGTGTAAATTGGAGCACAGGAGGTTCAAGTTGAATATCAGAAAAAATTTTTTTTACTGTAAGGGTGACAGAGCCCTGGAACAGGCTGCCCAGGGGGGTTGTGGAGTCTCCTTCACTGGAGACATTCAAACCCCACCTGGACACGTTCCTAGGGGATGTTCTCTAGGGGGCCCTGCTCTGGCAGGGGGGGTTGGACTGGATGATCTTTGAGGTCCCTTCCAACCCCTAGGATTCTATGATTCTATGATTCTAGGATTCTAGGATTCTAGGATTCTAGGATTCTATGATAACCCAAGGGGCAGCTCAGAGCAGAGGTTGCTCTGAGGTGATTCCCTCACTGTTTTGCCTTATAAATTCCCCCCCGGGCAGTGCCCGGCTCCCTGCCCCACAGACACTCCCTACCTGTGGGATCCCTTCCCCCAACCCAGTGATAGGACAAGGGGTAATGGGTGTAAATTGGAGCATAGGAGGTTCAAGTTGAATACCAGAAAAAATTTATTTACTGTAAGGGTGACGGAGCCCTGGAACCAGGGGGGTTGTGGAGTCTCCTTCACTGGAGACATTCAAAACCCACCTGGACACGTTCCTAGGGGATGTTCTCTAGGTGGCCCTGCTATGGCAGGGGGGGTTGGACTGGATGATCTTTGGAGGTCCCTTCCAACCCCTAGGATTCTAGGATTCTAGGATTCTATGGGATCCCTGGGAACAGCAAGGAAAGAAGGCATCTGCCAGGTGCCCAGGCCTGAAACGGTGAGAGCCTTCCTAGGAATGCCAGGTTGGTGTCTCCTGTGGATGGATCCGTGTGGGATACTTGCTAAACCCCTCTATGATTTGTCAAAGCAATCTAAAATGATTCTAGTCTGGACTCCTGGAACAGAAACAGCCTTTAGCAGACTGAAAGAAGAGCTGATGAAAGCTCCAGCGTTGGGCCTGCCCGATGTAACGAAGCCATTTTGGCTCTTCTCCCAGGAATGGCCCTGGGAGTCTCAGCTCAACAACTGGGACCATACAAAAGGGCTGTGGGTTACTTCTCTAAGCAACTAGAGAGGTAAGTAAAGGATGGCCCAGATGCCTGAAGGCAGTGGCTGCAGTGATCATAAACATAGAAGAGGCCAGAAAACTCACTATGGGCCAGAAAAATGACTGTGTTAGTGTCCCACAGCAGTACTGGGACAGAAAGGTGGCCACTGGCTGTCACCTTCTGGTTCCTGGGTGATTTTAGCCAAATCAGATGATGCAATCAAGTGACTTATGTTGTCAACCCAGCCTCATTTCTAGAAGGAAGAATTTCAGCAGAACCAATTGAGGACATTGCCTGGAAACCATCAAGGCTGTGTGTTCCAGTCACCTGGATCTCAAGGAAGAGCCACTCCAAGGGGTGACTGGTTCTGGGATGGCAGCAGCCTCGTGAAGCAGGGGGTAAGGATGGCCAGTTACACACTAACTACAACAGAACAGGTAATTGAATCCAATCCTTTACCTGCAGGAGCCTCAGCACAGAAGGTTGGACTGCCAGCTCTTACCTGAGCCCTTGAGTTCCCAAGAGGGAAAAGAATTAACAGAGGGACAGATTTGGAATCTGCCTTCTCCGTCGTGTGTGCAGTCTGGAAGGAGTGAGGAGTGCTGACTGCCCAAGGAAAAGCCATAAAACATCCAGAAGAAATCCTACAGCTGCTGGAGGCTGTTCAGCTCCCAGCCCAAGTGGCCATAATGCAGTGCAAGGGGCACCAGAGAGGTGAAAGAGGGAAAGAGGGAACAGAACAGCCCATGCAGAAGCTAAAGGAGCTGCTGCAAGGACCAGGGATTTAGGAGCATTGACTCTGGTACCAGAACTAGATCCTAATTTTCAACCAGAGTCCCAGGAATCAGACCCTAATACAAAGATACAAAGAAATAGAAAGAAATAGAGGTAAAAATCAAATGGCAGTTGCACAGGCCCTATAGACCTCAAGTTAGTGGATAAGTAGGAAAGATGAATCACCTTATTAACCAACAAGATTGCTAAAATATGCCAGGAAACCACCCTGCAGTGCAGAGCAACCTCTTTGCTCTAAATTAGGCTGAGAGTGAAGCCTCGTTCAAAAGAAAAACTGAGTCTGTTTGAAATCTTATATTAAAATCTTATAAATAAAATCTTATATTAAAATCTTATAAATAAAATCTTATATTAAAATCTTATAAATAAAATCTTATATTAAAATCTTATAAATAAAATCTTATATTAAAATCTTATAAACCCCAGGCAATGCAGATTGTAACCAGTGAGGCTGTGGATCAGATGGGTAATCAATATCTGTATGATTATGTTATAGCTGTGGGGAAGCACTTTGATCACCAACCTAAACAACCTGATTGCAAATTGCACCCCTTTAATCCTGGTGCCTGGGAGTCTGTTCAGAACCTTTTAGGAAAACCTCTGCAAGAGAAGTGGGAAGGATCCTTCCAAGTGTTCCTGATCACCTTCACTCCAATCCCAATTAAGGAACCTGGACCCACTCTTCCTGAGTCAAGAAGCTCCCCGGGCTTTGCAAGGAACAATCCTGAGGAACACTACGACCTGGAGACCCTCAGGGTGGGAGCTGGGGCTTTGGATAAGTAAAACCTTGTCACAAAACCCTCCCCAGAAATGGCTGTGGTTGGGGACACGAATAATTAAAGCAAGAGCATGGGTTGGTACCTCAAGATATTAGACCCAGTGCCTGGCCTAGACCTCTACATCCTACGTAACAACCTGGGATGGAGGCCAAGGCCTTTCAGACTCTTTAATAGGGGAAAGAGGAGGTGAAATCCAGACAGGGTGCAAAAACATTAATGCAGAAGGGCAGGAAAATGATCAGATTAACTGTAACTCCTTTGAAAAACGCATCCCTTCCATAAAACCTGGGACCCGGAACGCGGGTCAAAAGTAAAAGGTCAGCTTTTTGCACCTGGAATCCCAAAAGCCCAGGACACCCCAGGGATGAAATGATGGCAGAGGTGGTGGTTTGGGGCAAAATCTGAGGAAATCCTCCCTGGGATCCTCTGTAACAAGAGGATGAAGTCATCGAAAACGAGAGAGAAAGAGTTCAAGTTTCGACAAAGATTTCTTACTTTATCCAAAGACCCCCCCCCCCCCCCCCCCGACATCTCCCAGGAGAGGGCTCCGCCTGTCATGAATATTATAATTACATGTTGCAAACTTATGAATATGTAAGTAACCTCCCCCTATAAATACCCCCTTTCCCTCGGGGGGGCGGAACTCTTTGTCCAGACTTCCCCCGGTCCGCAAATAAATACCTTTTTCTGTTTAAAGGCTCAAAACTCTGTCTCCAAACGGTTTTGCTGGGCCCTTTTTGGGCTTCACCGGGAGCCGTAGTCCTCCGCGCCTTCCCCCTCCGCTTTCGCTCCGGCGCCTTCTTGGACTACAAATCCCAGCGAGCTTTGCGCGCCCGCGGGGCACGCCGGGATATCCCCCCCCCCCTCCCTTTCTTAAGGCCTGACCGGAGGCCGCGGCCTTGTAGGCCCCAGGGCTTCCCCCGGGGGAGGTGGGGGCTCCCCCGGTTGTACCGAGAGGTTTCGCCGCCTCCCTCGGGACCCCCGCGGAGCCCGAACGGGGAAGAAAAGGAAAAAGCGGCGGCGGCCATCGGGCACCGCGCGCATGCGCATTTATCCCCCCCTTTTATCACCCCCCCCCCCTCAGCTCCCCCCTCCCGGGTGCGCGGGAGGAGGCGGAGGCGGAGGAGGGGGAGGAGGAGGAGGAGGAGGAGGAGGAGGGAGGGAGGGAGGGAGGGGGAGGAAGGCACCGCCGCCATTACAGACCGAGCCCGCCCCGGCGGCCCCGCCGCCCCCCCCGCCCCGCCCGCAGCCTCCGCCGCCGCCGCCGCCCCGTGGGGGGGGGAAAATGGCGCCGCCGCCCTTCGCCGCCCCCGGCCCGGCCCCGCGCCGCCCTCACGGTAAGAACCGGGACCGGGCCCCGCATCCCCCCCCCCTCCCCCGCCCCTCTGCTCCTTCCCACCCCCCCCCCTTTCACTCTCCCCCCCCCCCGGATTGGGAACAATGGGGCCGCCCCACCCCCCCAGGGTTCGGGGCCTCCGGGCCCCCCCCAGCCCGGGGGGGAGGGAGGGGAGAGGAGAGGGGACCCCCCCGGGGGGGGGCTGAGGGGTCGTGGGGGGGGGGTCCCCCGCCACCTCCTTTTTTGGGGAGGGGTCCAAAGAGACGAAACCTCCCCCCCCCCTTCTCCCCACCATTAGGGGGAGGGGAGAGCCCCCACCCCATAAGGGAAGCCCCCCCCCCCTAAAAGAGAGCCCCCCCCCTAAAAGAGAGCCCCCCCCCCCCCTAAAAGAGAGCCCCCCCCCTAAAAGAGAGCCCCCCCTAAAAGGGGGACCCCCCCCCAAAAAGGAGACCCCCCCCCCCCCCCAGAAAGTAAGACGTCTCCCCTCCTTACACCCCCCTTTAGGGGAGGGCTTTGGGGTGACCCCCAGATTATGGGGCCCCCCCCCGGGCTAAGGGGGGTGAGGAAAGGGGGGGGGCACCCCCAAATTATGGGGAGGAGGGGAGACTCCCCAGGGGGGGGGGGAGCTTCTCCCAAGGAGGGGTGAGTTTGGGGGGGGCTCCTGCCTCACTCTGGGGGGTGCAGACACTTTGTCCCCCCTTTTATTTTTTTTTGGGGGGGGGGCCTCAAGCCAGCATCACCCCTAAAATTTTGAGAGGGGGTGGGGGGGCAGAGTGGGGAAGCCCAAATCCCCCTCCCCAAATTAAAAGAGGGGTTGGGGGGTGGGGGTTTTCCAGGGTTCCCCCCCCCCCATAATTTTCCTGTTTCCTCCCCTCCTGTTTTTTTGGTTTTTTTTTTTTTTTTCAGCAGTGCCCCCCCCTCTCCGTTAAAACTTCACTTTTCTAATTATTTGATGTATTAATTACTCAAATAATTTAAGGGGGGGGCTGCTCCTCACCCCACTCCCTGGGGGGATTCCATTCAGGTGGAATTTTTTTTGCCTGGGGGGGGGGGGGATGTGTTTGTTTTCTTTCCATCACTTGGATTTTTTTCTCATTTCCTTTCATTTTTTCATCATTTTTAGTATTATCTTGAATTTTTCACTATTTTCCTCATTTTTTCTTCATTTTATCCCCCCCCCCCTCAAAATCCACGCTGAGTTTGGCCTTGAAATCCCTCCCTGAGCTCATTTTAAACAATTTTTTTCCAAGAAATTCCTTCATTTCTCTTTTTTTTCCCCCCCCTTCACAACCTGGGTTTTTTTTTTACGAAACTGCTTTGTTTTAGACTTAAAAATCCCCCCCCAAAAGCTGCCTCTCACCTCCCCCTCCCTTTAATTAATATCAATTTTAATAATTCTCCTTATTTTTAACATCCCTCCCTCCTTTTGGGGCAGGAATATCACTTTTGGCCTTTTCACCCCCCCCCCCTAAAAAAAAAAAAAAGAAGTTTTGTGTTTCCTGCCAGCTCCAAATTTGGGGCAATTTTCAGCTTTTCCCTCCTTTTTTTTTTTTTAACCTTTTTTGATTTTCCCTCCTCACTTCCCTCTCCCCAGATCCATTTTTAGTGTTGGGGCTTTTATTTTTTTGGGGGACTTTTGGGTTTGGAAATGTTAATTCTGGGCATTTTTCCCCCTTGGGGGGGGGAGGAACCTGCATGAAATTTTTGGCGTTTCCACTGAAATTTTTGGAGTTTCCCTTGAAATTTTTGGCGTTTCCCTTGAAATTTTTGGCATTTCCACTGAAATTTTTGGTGTTTCCCTTGAAATTTTTGGCGTTTCCATTGGAATTTTTAAATTTTTTTAATTAATTTGAATTTTTTCCCCTCACCTGGAGGTATTTGGGAGCAACTCATCCCTCCCCCCCCCCCCCCCCAAGGGAAAAGAATTCCCCAAATCCCCCATTTCCACGTTTTGGGGCAGAACTGGGAAAAATCCAGCGGCGCCGGCACCGATTTGGGGGCGAATGGGTTGGATTTGGGGAACGTCCCTTGGGTTTTTTTCAGTCGGGACTTTGGTTTTTCCAAAGTGGGGGGGAATTGGGTGGAAAAAAGGGATTTTTCCCACTCCGGGGCCGTGGTGGGGGGTGGGGGTTGCTCCAAACCCAATTCCTTATCTCCGGTTCCGGCCGCGCGTCGCCCTTTGCTCTTTGCTCCCCGGAAGCTTCGGCCTCGCCGACTCCCGTGGACGTTGTCCCCGGGGTGTTTGGGGGTTGGAAGTGGCCAAGGGGGGTGAGGAAAATTCCAGGAAATCCTCAGGGTTGTTGGAAGAGGAACCCGTTGGGTGGGATTGAAGGCACCGGAACCGCCACGGGATGGGTTCCGGTTGGGGTTTGGGTCGTTTGGGTTGAACGTTGGGCTGGAGGTGGAGGGAAGCATCAGGGGGGTCAAACTGGGACCAGTTACAGCTCGGAGGAAAGCAACTGGTGGGGTTGGGGTGACACCAAGGGGAGAGGTTGGGGTGACACCAAGGGAAGGGGTTGGGGTGACACCAAGGGAAGGGGTTGGGGTGACACCAAGGGAAGAGGTTGGGGTGACACCAAGGGGAGAGGTTGGGGTGACACCAAGGGAAGGGGTTGGGGTGACACCAAGGGGAGAGGTTGGGGTGACACCAAGGGAAGGGGTTGGGGTGACACCAAGGGAAGGGGTTGGGGGTGACACCAAGGGGAGAGGTTGGGGTGACACCAAGGGAAGGGGTTGGGGTGACACCAAGGGAAGGGGTTGGGGTGACACCAAGGGGAGAGGTTGGGGTGACACCAAGGGAAGAGGTTGGGGTGACACCAAGGGGAGAGGTTGGGTGTGACACCAAGGGAAGGGGTTGGGGTGACACCAAGGGGAGAGGTTGGGGTGACACCAAGAGAAGGGGTTGGGGTGACACCAAGGGGAGAGGTTGGGGTGACACCAAGGGAAGAGGTTGGGGTGACACCAAGGGGAAGAGGTGGGGGTGACACCAAGGGAAGAGGTTGGGGTGACACCAAGGGAAGAGGTTGGGGTGACACCAAGGGAAGGGGTTGGGGTGACACCAAGGGGAGAGGTTGGGGTGACACCAAGGGAAGGGGTTGGGGTGACACCAAGGGGAGAGGTTGGGGTGACACCAAGGGAAGGGGTTGGGGTGACACCAAGGGAAGGGGTTGGGGTGACACCAAGGGGAGAGGTTGGGGTGACACCAAGGGAAGGGATTGGGGTGACACCAAGGGAAGGGGTTGGGGTGACACCAAGGGGAGAGGTTGGGGTGACACCAAGGGAAGGGGTTGGGGTGACACCAAGGGAAGGGGTTGGGGTGACACCAAGGGAAGGGGTTGGGGTGACACCAAGGGAAGGGATTGGGGTGACACCAAGGGAAGGGGTTGGGGTGACACCAAGGGAAGAGGTTGGGGTGACACCAAGGGAAGGGGTTGGGGTGACACCAAGGGGAGAGGTTGGGGTGACACCAAGGGAAGGGGTTGGGGTGACACCAAGGGGAGAGGTTGGGGTGACACCAAGGGGAGAGGTTGGGGTGACACCAAGGGGAGAGGTTGGGGTGACACCAAGGGAAGGGGTTGGGGTGACACCAAGGGAAGAGGTTGGGGTGACACCAAGGGAAGAGGTTGGGGTGACACCAAGGGAAGGGGTTGGGGTGACACCAAGGGAAGAGGTTGGGGTGACACCAAGGGAAGGGGTTGGGGTGACACCAAGGGGAGAGGTTGGGGTGACACCAAGGGGAGAGGTTGGGGTGACACCAAGGGAAGGGCTTGGGTTGGGGTGACACCAAGGGAAGGGGTTGGGGTGACACCAAGGGGAGAGGTTGGGGTGACACCAAGGGAAGGGGTTGGGGTGACACCAAGGGGAGGGGTTGGGGTGACACCAAGGGGAGAGGTTGGGGTGACACCAAGGGAAGGGTTTGGGGTGACACCAAGGGAAGGGGTTGGGGTGACACCAAGGGAAGGGGTTGGGGTGACACCAAGGGGAGAGGTTGGGGTGACACCAAGGGAAGGGGTTGGGGTGACACCAAGGGGAGAGGTTGGGGTGACACCAAGGGGAGAGGTTGGGGTGACACCAAGGGAAGGGGTTGGGGTGACACCAAGGGAAGGGGTTGGGGTGACACCAAGGAGAGAGGTTGGGGTGACACCAAGGGAAGGGGTTGGGGTGACACCAAGGGAAGGGGTTGGGGTGACACCAAGGGAAGGGGTTGGGGTGACACCAAGGTGAGAGGTTGGGGTGACACCAAGGGGAGAGGTTGGGGTGACACCAAGGGGTGAGGTTGGGGTGACACCAAGGGAAGGGGTGGATTCCAGGCTCCTCCCAAAGCCCAAACAGATCCAACTCTACCACCCCAAAAAAAAAAGAAAAAAAAAAACCCCAGAGGTGGAGGTGACCCCACTGCTCCAACGCCTCAGCTTTTGGCTCAAAATGGGGGATTTTGGAGCTTTTTCTGTAGCTTTCACCACTCAGAAACCACCTGGAGGTGCCCGTTTTTCCCCTCTGCTCTCATAAATCCCGGGATATTTCTCCTCAGGACCTCAGGCTGGGCCATGGGATCTCCCCAGGGTTCCTCTTGGCTTTTGCTTTTGAAGTTGGGTTTTTTCCTAAGAAACCCCCAGATTTTGGAGGGGTTCTGAGCCCGGGATGAAGAACCTCAACCCCCTCCCCGTTGGAGAATTTCCCTTCTCCAGCCTTGAGCTGCTTCCAGATCACCCAACCAAGGGGGTGGTGAGGACAGAGCTGCCACTCCTCAACCCCCAAGGAGGATTTCCTCAGATTTTGCCCCAAACCACCACCTCTGCCCCCATTTCATCCCTGGGGTGTCCTGGGCTTGACCCCGAGGTCGTTCCCTCCACCAACCCAAACCTCAACGGTGACAAATTCCAGACCCGCAGGGTTTGGGGTTGGTTTTTTTTTTTTTTTTCCTTTCCAACCCTGGAGCTGAAATTTCTCCTCCTGCAGCAGCCTTCGTGCCCTCACTAAAAAAAAAGGGAAAAATCCTCCTTTCTGCTTAAATGAAGTTTTTGGAAGCTGCTTAATGAAGCATTTAATTAATTCCGGGGCTGGTGTGGTGAGGATTGGCCGGGTGGGACCTCTCGGTGTTGTTGGCCCAGAGGAGTTGGGTAAAAACTTTTTCTTTCTTTCCCATTTTTTCTTTCTTTTTTCTTTTGGGGCGTGGGGTGTTTTCTCATTGGCTGCTGAGGAACCAGGAGTTAAATCCCCTCTTCCCTGAGTTGGTTGGGAATTAACAGAGCATTTCCCTCCCTGCTTCCTGCTCCTCCCACCACGGACTTTGCAGCATGAACTCCTGACCCAGGTTTTAGAACCCAAAACCCAACGGAGTTTGACCCAAATTTGGCCCCAGAGGGACAGAACTTCAGCAGAAACCTCAGAGGGGGTTGGGAGGTTTTTTTTTTGGGGGGCTTTGGTGGCTTTGCCCTGCCCCACCTTGGTCCCTCTGGATGTCCTCCAACCAGAGGAGGATCCTTGGGCCACCACAACGCTCCCAAACCCTTCACCTTTTCTTCATTTGAGGTGAACTTGAATTTTAAAGGTGAGAGAGGGGGAAACTCCTTCAGGAGTTTGGTTTTTTGGTCCTTCTGCTCCTCAAACGACAGAAATAACGCGGCCTCGGAAGAGCTGGGAGCAAACCGAGACCTCAAGTGCCCAAATTCCTGGGTTTTCAACCCAAATCCTTCATTTTTCAGCCCCGAATCCTCATTTTCCCGACCCAAACTCTTTGTATTTTCACCCAAACTCCTTGGTTTTCATCCCTAAATCCTCTTTTTTTTTCCAGTCCAAACTCTTTCATCAGCCCAAAGTCCTTGTTTCCTGATTTTCAGCCCAACCTCCAAGATTCCTGGTTTTTCACCCCCAATTTTCTGGTTTTCAGCCCAACCCCCTCGTTTTTAAGCCTCCTCACCCTTCCATCGTTTTCCCTGGTGGATCTGCTGAGCTTGGTGAACTTGTGGAAGGACCTTCCCAGATCCAAGTCCCATCCATCCCGGGCCAACCTCTTCTGGAGTCATAGAATCCTAGAATCCTAGAATCCTAGAATCCTAGGGGTTGGAAGGGACCTCCAAAGATCATCCAGTCCAACCCCCCCTGCCAGAGCAGGGCCCCCTAGAGAACATCCCCTAGGAACGTGTCCAGGTGGGTTTTGAATGTCTCCAGTGAAGGAGACTCCACAACCCCCCTGGTTCCAGGGCTCTGTCACCCTTACAGTAAAAAAATTTTTTCAGATATTCAACTTGAACCTCCTGTGCTCCAATTTACACCCATTACCCCTTGTCCTATCACTGGGTTGGGGGAAGGGATCCCACAGGTAGGGAGTGTCTGTGGGGCAGGGAGCCGGGCACTGCCCGGGGGGGGAATTTATAAGGCAGAACAGTGAGGGAATCACCTCAGAGCAACCTCGGCTCTGAGCTGCCCCGTGGGTTATCATAGAATCCTAGAATCCTAGAATCCTAGAATCATAGAATCCTAGAATCCTAGAATCATAGAATCCTAGAATCCTAGAATCCTAGAATCCTAGAATCCTAGAATCCTAGGGGTTGGAAGGGACCTCCAAAGATCATCCAGTCCAACCCCCCCTGCCAGAGCAGGGCCACCTAGAGAACATCCCCTAGGAACGTGTCCAGGTGGGTTTTGAATGTCTCCAGTGAAGGAGACTCCACAACCCCCCTGGTTCCAGGGCTCTGTCACCCTTACAGTAAAAAAATTTTTTCTGGTATTCAACTTGAACCTCCTGTGCTCCAATTTACACCCATTACCCCTTGTCCTATCACTGGTCACCACTGAGAAAAGCCTAACTCCATCTCCCTGACACTCACCCCTTACATATTTGAAAACATTGATGAGGTCACCCCTCAGTCTCCTTTTCTCCAAACTAAAGAGACCCAGCTCCCTCAGCCTTTCCTCATAAGGGAGATGTTCCACTCCCTTCATCATCTCAGTAGCTCTGTGCTGGACTCTTTCAAGCACTTCCCTGTCCTTCTTGAACTGAGGGGCCCAGAACTGGACACAATACTCCAGGTGTGGCCTCACCAATGCAGAATAGAGGGGGAGGAGAACCTCTCTTGACCTACTAACCACCCCCTTTCTAATGTACCCCAGGATGCCATTGGCCTTCTTGGCCACCAGGGCACACTGCTGGCTCATGGGATCTTCTTCCTCACAGGATTTCTGCTGGATCCCTTCACCTCCTTTGGGCCTCCATCTCCTTCCTGATTCTTGGGGCCCAGAACTGGACACAGGACTCAAGCTGTGGCCTCCTCAGGGGCAGAATCCCTTCCCTGGGCCTGCTGGCCACACTCTTCCTCATCCAGGATGCCATTGGCCTTCTTGGCCACAAGGGCACATTGCTGGCTCATGGGCATCTTCTTCCTCACAGGAATTCTGCTGGATCCCTTCCCAGCCTCCTTGCTCTTCTCTGGACCTGCTCCAGCACCTCAATCTCCTTCCTGAGCTGAGGGGCCCAGAACTGGACACAGGACTCAAGCTGTGGCCTCCTCAGGGGCAGAATCCCTTCCCTGGGCCTGCTGGCCACACTCTTCCTCATCCAGGATGCCACTGGCCTTCTTGGCCACAAGGGCACATTGCTGGCTCATGGGCATCTTCTTCCTCACAGCATTTCTGCTGGATCCCTTCCCCAGCCCAGTTGCCTCCTTTGGACCTGCTCCAGCACCTCAATCTCCTTCCTGACCTGAGGGGCCCAGAACTGGACACAGGACTCAAGCTGTGGCCTCCCCAGGGCTGAGCACAGGGGCAGAATCCCTTCCCTGGACCTGCTGGCCACGCTGTTCCTGAGCCAGCCCAGGATGCCATTGGCCTTCTTGGCCACCTGGGCACACTGCTGGCTCCTCTTCACTCGTGTTTTGCAGTGGAACCTCTTGTGAAAAGGGAGTGTGCAGGAAGAGGTCCCACACTGCTGTCACCTCCTTGGGCTGATCCTGCCCTTTCAGGGAGTTGTAGAGAGTGATGAGGTCTCCCCTGAGCCTCCTCTTCTCCAGCCTCAACACCCCCAGCTCCCTCAGCCTCTCCTCATAGGATCTGTGCTCCAGTCCCTTCTCCAGCCCAGTTGCCTCCTTTGGACCTGCTCCAGCACCTCAATCTCCTTCCTGAGCTGAGGGGCCCAGAACTGGACACAGGACTCAAGCTGTGGCCTCCCCAGGGGCAGAATCCCTTCCCTGGACCTCCTGGCCACGCTGTTCCTGAGCCAGCCCAGGATGCCCTTGGCCTTCTTGGCCACCTGGGCACATTGCTGGCTCATGGGCATCTTCTTGTCTTCCAGGACCCCCAGGTCTCTTTCACCTCCACTGCTCTCCAGCAGCTCAGCCCCCAACCTATACTGGGACCTCGTGTTGTTCTTCCCCAAATGCAAAACTCTACACTTCCCCTTGTTGAATTTCATCATGTTTCTCCCTGCCCAACTCTCCAGCCTCTCTAAGTCTCTCTGGATGGCAGCACAGCCTTCTGGGGTGTCAGCCACTCCTCCCAGCTTCGTGTCATCAGCAAACTTGCTGAGGGGACATTCTATACCCATTTGTCTCCCCACCCTCCAAATTTCAAGAACATTTAATCTGGGCTCATCCCTCAAACTTTGGTCCCACCAGGAGAACTTCCTCGTGGTGGCTTGGGTGGTTTTGTGGATCTCGGCTCCTTTTTTTTGTTTTGGTGGTGATTTTTATGATTTCAGCATTTCCCAGAGTTGAGATTTGGGCCAAATTTGTCTCCGTTTGGATTTAATTTCCATTTTTTTTTTTTTTTTGTCTCCCAGGGGGAAACGTCGACCGCCCGACGCCGGGGCCCGGCCAGAACTGAGGCTCTGCTGGTACCTCCAGGATGGGAACGTTCAGCTTCATCTCCCCCTTGCCTTGAGGACCTTCCCCCATCACCCCACCTCCCGCCGGCGCTCCGGGCAACTTTGGGAATCCTCTCGGAAGCGGTTGAGCGGGCTCAGGATGTGGGGACGATGATGATGGCAAGAAAGCAAGATGTCCGCATCCCCACCTACAACGTGAGCGTGGTGGGGTTATCCGGGACAGAGAAGGAAAAGGGACAGTGTGGGATTGGGAAGTCCTGCCTCTGCAACCGCTTCGTCCGGCCCAGCGCCGACCACTTCCATTTGGACCACACCTCGGTCCTCAGCACCAGTGACTTTGGGGGGAGGGTGGTCAACAATGACCATTTCCTCTACTGGGGGGAGGTCACGCGCTCCCTGGAGGACTGCGTGGAGTGCAGGACCCACGTGGTGGAGCAGACGGAGTTCATCGACGACCAAACCTTCCAACCCCACCGCAGCACGGCCCTCCAGCCCTACATCAAGAGGGCGGCGGCCACCAAGTTGGCGTCGGCCGAGAAGTTGATGTATTTCTGCACCGACCAGTTGGGCTTGGAGCAGGACTTTGAGCAGAAGCAGATGCCCGAGGGGAAGCTGCTGGTGGACGGGTTCCTCCTCTGCATCGACGTCTCCCGGGGGATGAACAGGAACTTCGACGAGCAACTGAAATTCGTCTCCAACCTCTACAACCAAGTGGCCAAAACCAAGAAGCCCGTGGTGGTCGTCTTGACCAAGTGCGACGAGGGGGTGGAGCGCTACATCCGCGACGCCCACGCTTTCGCCTTGAGCAAGAAGAACCTCCAGGTGGTGGAGACCTCGGCCAGGTCCAACGTCAACATCGACTTGGCCTTCAGCACCTTGGTCCAACTGATCGACAAGAGCCGGGGGAAGACCAAGATCATCCCCTACTTCGAGGCTCTGAAGCAGCAGAGCCAGCAGATCGCCGCCGCCAAGGACAAGTACGAGTGGCTGGTGGGACGCATCGTCAAGAACCACAACGAGACCTGGGCCAACGTCAGCAGGAAGATGCAGACGTCCCCGGAGTACCAGGACTACGTCTACTTGGAAGGGACCCAGAAAGCCAAGAAGCTTTTTCTCCAACACGTCCACCGCCTCAAGCAGGAGCACATCGACCGGCGCCGCAAGATGTACCTGGCCACCCTTCCTCAGGCCTTCGAAGCCCTCATCCCAGACCTGGATGAGATCGATCACCTCAGCTGCGTCAAGGTGGAGAAGCTCTTGGAGACCAAGCCCGACTTCGAGAAGTGGTTTGTTGTCCTGGAGGAGACGCCCTGGGACGCCACCGGCCACATCGACGACCTGGAGAACGAGCGGATCCCCTTCGACCTGATGGAGACCCAGCCCGCCAAGCAGCTCTACGAAGCCCACCTGGAGAAACTGAGGAACGAGAGGAAAAGGGCGGAGATGAGGAGAGCGTTCAAGGAAAACCTGGAGACCTCTCCCTTCATCACCCCCGGGAAGCCCTGGGAGGAGGCGCGGAGTTTCATCATGAACGAGGACTTCTACATGTGGCTGGAGGAGTCCATCTACATGGACATCTACAGCAAGCATCAAAAGCAGATCATCGAGAAGGCCAAGGAGGAGTTCCAGGAGCTCCTCCTGGAGTACTCAGAGCTCTTCTACGAACTGGAGCTGGATGCTAAACCCAGCAAGGAGAAAATGGGCGTCATCCAGGAGGTCCTGGGAGAGGAGCAGAGGTTCAAAGCTCTCCAGAAGCTCCAGGCCGAGCGGGACGCCCTGATTTTGAAGCACATCCACTTTGTCTACCACCCCACCAAGGAGACGTGTCCCAGCTGCCCCCTTTGCATCGACTCCAAGATCGAGCACCTCCTCGCCTCCCGCTTCACCCCCCGCCCCGCCGAGCGCAACCAGAAGAACCTCCTGCCCGACCCCAACGTCGACCGCCTCAACTTGGTCATCCTGGGCAAGGACGGCTTGGCCCGGGAGTTGGCCAACGAGATCCGGGCCCTCTGCACCAACGACGACAAATACGTCATCGAGGGGAAGATGTACGAGCTGTCCCTGCGACCCATCGAGGGCAACGTCCGCCTCCCCGTCAACTCCTTCCAGACCCCCACCTTCCAGCCCCACGGCTGCCTCTGCCTCTACAACTCCAAGGAGTCTTTGTCCTACGTGGTGGAGAGCATCGAGAAGAGCCGGGAGTCCACGCTGGGCCGGAGGGACAACCACTTGGTCCACCTGCCCCTCACCCTCATCCTGGTCAACAAACGGGGGGACCCCAGCGGGGAGACCCTCCAGAGCCTGATCCAGCAGGGCCAGCAGATCGCCAGCAAGCTCCAGTGCGTCTTCCTCGACCCCGCCGCCGCCGGCATCGCCTACGGCCGCAACATCAACGAGAAGCAGATCGGCCAAGTCCTCAAGGGGCTGCTGGACTCCAAACGCAACCTCAACCTCCTCGGCTCCGGCCTCAAGGACCCGGCCGAGGCCGAGCTGCGCGTCGTCATGTGCCTGATGTGCGGGGACCCCTTCGACCCCGACGAGCTCCTCCTGCCCATCCTCCAGTCCCAGACCTCCCGCCCTTCCCCCTGCGGCGCCGGCGGTTCCGTCCTCCTGGAATTGTCCCTCGGGTCGCACAAGAGGCGGGTGGAGCTCTCCCTCCTCTCCTACCATTCCTCCTTCGGCGTCCGGAAGAGCCGCCTGGTCCACGGCTACATCGTTTTCTACTCGGCCAAGCGCAGAGCCTCCCTGGCCATGCTCCGGGCCTTCCTCTGTGAGGTGCAGGACATCATCCCCATCCAACTGGTGGCCCTCACCGAGGCCTCCGCCGACATCCTGGACAACGACCTCAGCCGGGAGCAGTTGACCGAGGGTGAGGAGATCGCCCAGGAGATCGAGGGCAAGTTCACCACCATCCCCTGCAGCCAAGCCCAGCACAAGCTGGAGACCTTCCACTCCTTCTTTAAAGAGGTGGTGGAGAAGAAAACCATCATCGAGGCCACCCACATGTACGACAACGCGGCCGAGGCCTGCAGCACCACCGAGGAGGTCTTCAACTCCCCCCGGGCCGGCTCCCCCCTCTGCAACTCCAACCTGCAGGACTCGGAGGAGGACGTGGAGCCCCCCAGCTACAGCCCCTTCCGAGAGGACGGCTCCGTGCCCGCCCTGCCCAAAGACCACTCCAAGCTCTCCATGGAGCTGGAGGGGAACGACGGGTTGTCCTTCATCTCCGTCATGAGCACTTTCGAGAGCAAGTTGAACAACAAGGTCCCCCCGCCGGTGAAACCCAAGCCCCCCGTCGTCCATTTTGACATCACCAAGGGGGACTTGGCCTACCTGGAGCAGGGCCACCGGGAGGGGCAGAGGAAATCCGTGTCCTCTTCCTCCTGGTTGCCCGCCGACTGCTTCGACCCTTCCGACTACGCCGAGCCGATGGACGCCGTGGTGAAACCCAGGAACGAGGAGGAGAACATCTACTCCGTGCCTCACGACAGCACCCAAGGGAAGATCATCACCATCCGCAACATCAACAAGACCCAACCCAACGGGGGGGGAGGGGGCAACGGTTCCGACAGCGAGATGGACACCAGCTCCTTGGAACGGGGCCGCAAGGTCTCCGCCCTCGCCAAGCCCGCGCTCTACCGCGCCCGCTGCTCCCGCCTCGGCCGCTTCTCCGGCTACCGCTCCAGCTTCAGCGTCGGCAGCGACGACGAGTTGGGGCCCATCAGGAAGAAGGAAGAGGATCCCAGTTCCCAGGGGTACAAAGGGGACAACGCCGTCATCCCCTACGAGGCGGGCGACGGGGAGGACCCCAGGAGGAGGAACATCTTGAGGAGCTTGAGGAGAACCACCAAGGTAGAGCGGGGCGGTGGCGGCCGAGAGGATGGGGAAGGGTTGAGGGGGGATTGGGTTGGAGGAAGAGTTTTCTCCAAGGAAAAGTTGGGTTTGTGCTTTGGGGGGGTTTTAATTGGGAGTTCAGTGGTTAAAATGGGTTGGAATGTGGGAATTTTGGAAAATTGGAAATTTTTGATGAAATTGACGAAGAGGCGGCGGCGGCGGCGAGGAGGAGGGGTGGAATTTTGATTTCTGTGGATTGATTCGTTATGATAAGTGAAATTGATCAAAATCAGGGGTTTATGGTGGGTTTTGATTACAAATTAAGGAATAAATTAATCGTAAATTAATAAATTTATAAATAAATTTATAAATAAATAAATCGTAAATTAATCGTAAATTAATAAGTTTATAAATAAATTTATAAATAAATAAATCGTAAACTAATCGTAAATTAATAAATTTATAAATAAATTTATAAATAAATAAATCGTAAATTAATCGTAAATTAATAAGTTTATAAATAAATTTGTAAATAAATAAATCGTAAATTAATCGTAAATTAATACGTTTATAAATAAATTTATAAATAAATCGTAAATTAATCGTAAATTAATACATTTATAAATAAATTTATAAATAAATAAATCGTAAATTAGTCGTAAATTAATAAATTTATAAATAAATTTATAAATAAATAAATCGTAAATTAATCGTAAATTAATAAGTTTATAAATAAATTTATAAATAAATAAATCGTAAATTAATCGTAAATTAATAAATTTATAAATAAATTTATAAATAAATAAATCGTAAATTAATCGTAAATTAATAAATTTATAAATAAATTTATAAATAAATAAATCGTAAATTAATCGTAAATTAATAAATTTATAAATAAATTTATAAATAAATAAATCGTAAATTAATCGTAAATTAATAAATTTATAAATAAATTTATAAATAAATAAATCGTAAATTAATAAGTTTATAAATAAATTTATAAATAAATAAATCGTAAATTAGTCGTAAATTAATAAGTTTATAAATAAATTTATAAATAAATAAATCGTAAATTAATCGTAAATTAATAAGTTTATAAATAAATTTATAAATAAATAAATCGTAAATTAATCGTAAATTAATAAATTTATAAATAAATTTATAAATAAATAAATCGTAAATTAATCGTAAATTAATAAATTTATAAGTAAATTTATAAATAAATAAATCGTAAATTAATCGTAAATTAATAAATTTATAAATAAATTTATAAATAAATAAATCGTAAATTAATCGTAAATTAATAAATTTATAAATAAATTTATAAATAAATAAATCGTAAATTAATCGTAAATTAATAAATTTATAAGTAAATTTATAAATAAATAAATCGTAAATTAATCGTAAATTAATAAGTTTATAAATAAATTTATAAATAAATAAATCGTAAATTAATCGTAAATTAATACATTTATAAATAAATTTATAAATAAATAAATCGTAAATTAATCGTAAATTAATAAGTTTATAAATAAATTTATAAATAAATAAATCGTAAATTAATCGTAAATTAATAAGTTTATAAATAAATTTATAAATAAATAAATCGTAAATTAATCGTAAATTAATAAATTTATAAATAAATTTATAAATAAATAAATCGTAAATTAGTCGTAAATTAATAAATTTATAAATAAATTTATAAATAAATAAATCGTAAATTAATCGTAAATTAATAAGTTTATAAATAAATTTATAAATAAATAAATCGTAAATTAATCATAAATTTTTAATCCAGACTTAAGGAAGGGCTTAAGGAAGGGCTGAAGGTCACTTAAAAAACAAAGATAATCTGGGAAATTCGGATTTAAATGAGATTTATTAATGAAATTAATTCTAATAATAACAATGGAGGGGGTTATTGGGGGTTTTAATTATAAATTTAACAATAAATTCAAACTGGAGATTTCAGCCTGGACTTAAGGAGGGAAAAAAAAGTCATCGACCAAGATAATGGGAGAAATTTTAATTTAGATTATGTTTTAATTAATTAATTAAATTCATTTGAATTAATAAAAATAAAAGAGGTTCATTTGATTTAATAAATTATAAATTAGCTGCAAATTTTTATCTAGGCTGGGGTGAATAATGATGAATTTGGGGTGAATAATGATGAATTTGGGGTGAATAATGATAAATTTGGGGTGAATAATGATAAATTTGGGGTGAATAATGATAAATTTGGGGTGAATAATGATAAATTTGGGGTGAATAATGCTGAAATTGGGGTGAATAATGATAAATTTGGGGTGAATAATGATAAATTTGGGGTGAATAATGATGAAATTGGGTGAATAATGATAAATTTGGGGTGAATAATGCTGAATTTGGGGTGAATAATGATAAATTTGGGGTGAATAATGATAAATTTGGGGTGAATAATGCTGAATTTGGGGTGAATAATGATAAATTTGGGGTGAATAATGCTGAATTTGGGTGAATAATGCTGAATTTGGGGTGAATAATGATAAATTTGGGGTGAATAATGATAAATTTGGGGTGAATAATGCTGAATTTGGGGTGAATAATGATAAATTTGGGGTGAATAATGATAAATTTGGGGTGAATAAGGATAAATTTGGGGTGAATAATGCTGAATTTGGGGTGAATAATGATAAATTTGGGGTGAATAATGCTGAATTTGGGGTGAATAATGATAAATTTGGGGTGAATAATGATAAATTTGGGGTGAATAATGCTGAATTTGGGGTGAATAATGATGAAATTGGGTGAATAATGATAAATTTGGGGTGAATAATGATAAATTTGGGGTGAATAATGATAAATTTGGGGTGAATAATGCTGAATTTGGGGTGAATAATGATAAATTTGGGGTGAATAATGATAAATTTGGGGTGAATAATGCTGAATTTGGGGTGAATAATGATAAATTTGGGGTGAATAATGATAAATTTGGGGTGAATAATGATAAATTTGGGGTGAATAATGATGAAATTGGGTGAATAATGATAAATTTGGGGTGAATAATGATAAATTTGGGGTGAATAATGCTGAATTTGGGGTGAATAATGATAAATTTGGGGTGAATAATGCTGAATTTGGGGTGAAAAATGCTGAATTTGGGGTGAATAATGATAAATTTAGGGTGAATAATGATAAATTTGGGTGAATAATGATGAAATTGGGTGAATAATGATAAATTTGGGTGAATAATGCTGAATTTGGGGTGAATAATGATAAATTTGGGGTGAATAATGATGAATTTGGGGTGAATAATGCTGAATTTGGGGTGAATAATAAATTTGGGGTGAATAATGATAAATTTGGGTGAATAATGATGAAATTGGGTGAATAATGCTGAATTTGGGGTGAATAATGATGAAATTGGGTGAATAATGATAAATTTGGGGTGAATAATGCTAAATTTGGGGTGAATAATGATAAATTTGGGGTGAATAATGATAAATTTGGGGTGAATAATGATGAAATTGGGGTGAATAATGATAAATTTGGGGTGAATAATGATAAATTTGGGGTGAATAATGCTGAATTTGGGGTGAATAATGATAAATTTGGGGTGAATAATGATAAATTTGGGTGAATAATGATAAATTTGGGGTGAATAATGATGAATTTGGGGTGAATAATGATAAATTTGGGGTGAATAATGCTGAATTTGGGGTGAATAATGCTGAATTTGGGTGAATAATGATAAATTTGGGGTGAATAATGATGAAATTGGGGTGAATAATGATAAATTTGGGGTGAATAATGCTGAATTTGGGGTGAATAATGATAAATTTGGGGTGAATAATGATGAAATTGGGTGAATAATGATAAATTTGGGGTGAATAATGCTGAATTTGGGGTGAATAATGATAAATTTGGGTGAATAATGATAAATTTGGGGTGAATAATGCTGAATTTGGGGTGAATAATGATAAATTTGGGGTGAATAATGATAAATTTGGGGTGAATAATGATAAATTTGGGTGAATAATGATAAATTTGGGGTGAATAATGATAAATTTGGGGTGAATAATGATGAAATTGGGTGAATAATGATAAATTTGGGGTGAATAATGCTGAATTTGGGGTGAATAATGCTGAATTTGGGTGAATAATGATAAATTTGGGGTGAATAATGATAAATTTGGGTGAATAATGATAAATTTGGGGTGAATAATGATGAAATTGGGTGAATAATGATAAATTTGGGGTGAATAATGCTGAATTTGGGGTGAATAATGATAAATTTGGGGTGAATAATGATAAATTTGGGGTGAATAATGATGAAATTGGGGTGAATAATGATAAATTTGGGGTGAATAATGATAAATTTTGGGTGAATAATGATAAATTTGGGGTGAATAATGAAAAATTTGGGGTGAATAATGATAAATTTGGGGTGAATAATGATAAATTTGGGTGAATAATGATGAATTTGGGTGAATAATGATAAATTTGGGTGAATAATGATAAATTTGGGGTGAATAATGATAAATTTGGGGTGAATAATGATAAATTTGGGTGAATAATGATAAATTTGGGGTGAATAATGCTGAATTTGGGGTGAATAATGATAAATTTGGGGTGAATAATGATAAATTTGGGGTGAATAATGCTGAATTTGGGGTGAATAATGCTAAATTTGGGGTGAATAATGCTGAATTTGGGGTGAATAATGATAAATTTGGGGTGAATAATGCTGAATTTGGGGTGAATAATGATGAAATTGGGTGAATAATGATAAATTTGGGGTGAATAATGATGAAATTGGGGTGAATAATGATGAAATGGGGTGAATAATGATGAATTTGGGGTGAATAATGATGAAATTGGGGTGAATAATGATAAATTTGGGGTGAATAATGATAAATTTGGGGTGAATAATGCTGAATTTGGGGTGAATAATGATAAATTTGGGTGAATAATGATAAATTTGGGGTGAATAATGCTGAATTTGGGGTGAATAATGATGAAATTGGGTGAATAATGATAAATTTGGGGTGAATAATGATAAATTTGGGTGAATAATGATAAATTTGGGGTGAATAATGATAAATTTGGGGTGAATAATGATAAATTTGGGGTGAATAATGATAAATTTGGGGTGAATAATGATGAAATTGGGTGAATAATGATAAATTTGGGGTGAATAATGATAAATTTGGGGTGAATAATGCTGAATTTGGGGTGAATAATGATAAATTTGGGTTGAATAATGATAAATTTGGGTGAATAATGCTGAATTTGGGGTGAATAATGATAAATTTGGGTGAATAATGCTGAATTTGGGGTGAATAATGATAAATTTGGGTGAATAATGCTGAATTTGGGGTGAATAATGCTGAATTTGGGGTGAATAATGATGAATTTGGGGTGAATAATGATGAAATTGGGTGAATAATGATAAATTTGGGGTGAATAATGATAAATTTGGGTGAATAATGATAAATTTGGGGTGAATAATGATGAAATTGGGTGAATAATGATAAATTTGGGGTGAATAATGATAAATTTGGGGTGAATAATGATGAAATTGGGTGAATAATGATAAATTTGGGGTGAATAATGCTGAATTTGGGGTGAATAATGATAAATTTGGGGTGAATAATGCTGAATTTGGGGTGAATAATGATAAATTTGGGGTGAATAATGCTGAATTTGGGGTGAATAATGATGAAATTGGGTGAATAATGATAAACTTGGGGTGAATAATGATAAATTTGGGGTGAATAATGATGAAATTGGGTGAATAATGATAAATTTGGGGTGAATAATGCTGAATTTGGGGTGAATAATGATAAATTTGGGTGAATAATGATAAATTTGGGGTGAATAATGATAAATTTGGGGTGAATAATGATAAATTTGGGGTGAATAATGATAAATTTGGGGTGAATAATGCTGAATTTGGGGTGAATAATGCTGAATTTGGGGTGAATAATGATAAATTTGGGGTGAATAATGCTGAATTTGGGGTGAATAATGATAAATTTGGGGTGAATAATGATAAATTTGGGGTGAATAATGATAAATTTGGGGTGAATAATGATGAAATTGGGTGAATAATGATAAATTTGGGGTGAATAATGATAAATTTGGGGTGAATAATGCTGAATTTGGGGTGAATAATGATAAATTTGGGGTGAATAATGCTGAATTTGGGGTGAAAAATGCTGAATTTGGGGTGAATAATGATAAATTTAGGGTGAATAATGATAAATTTGGGTGAATAATGATGAAATTGGGTGAATAATGATAAATTTGGGGTGAATAATGCTGAATTTGGGGTGAATAATGATAAATTTGGGGTGAATAATGATGAATTTGGGGTGAATAATGCTGAATTTGGGGTGAATAATAAATTTGGGGTGAATAATGATAAATTTGGGTGAATAATGATGAAATTGGGTGAATAATGCTGAATTTGGGGTGAATAATGATGAAATTGGGTGAATAATGATAAATTTGGGGTGAATAATGCTAAATTTGGGGTGAATAATGATAAATTTGGGGTGAATAATGATAAATTTGGGGTGAATAATGATAAATTTGGGTGAATAATGCTGAATTTGGGGTGAATAATGATAAATTTGGGGTGAATAATGATAAATTTGGGTGAATAATGATAAATTTGGGGTGAATAATGATGAATTTGGGGTGAATAATGATAAATTTGGGGTGAATAATGATAAATTTGGGTGAATAATGATAAATTTGGGGTGAATAATGATGAATTTGGGGTGAATAATGATAAATTTGGGGTGAATAATGCTGAATTTGGGGTGAATAATGCTGAATTTGGGTGAATAATGATAAATTTGGGGTGAATAATGATGAAATTGGGGTGAATAATGATAAATTTGGGGTGAATAATGCTGAATTTGGGGTGAATAATGATAAATTTGGGGTGAATAATGATGAAATTGGGTGAATAATGATAAATTTGGGGTGAATAATGCTGAATTTGGGGTGAATAATGATAAATTTGGGTGAATAATGATAAATTTGGGGTGAATAATGCTGAATTTGGGGTGAATAATGATAAATTTGGGGTGAATAATGATAAATTTGGGGTGAATAATGATAAATTTGGGTGAATAATGATAAATTTGGGGTGAATAATGATAAATTTGGGGTGAATAATGATGAAATTGGGTGAATAATGATAAATTTGGGGTGAATAATGCTGAATTTGGGGTGAATAATGCTGAATTTGGGTGAATAATGATAAATTTGGGGTGAATAATGATAAATTTGGGTGAATAATGATAAATTTGGGGTGAATAATGATGAAATTGGGTGAATAATGATAAATTTGGGGTGAATAATGCTGAATTTGGGGTGAATAATGATAAATTTGGGGTGAATAATGATAAATTTGGGGTGAATAATGATGAAATTGGGGTGAATAATGATAAATTTGGGGTGAATAATGATAAATTTTGGGTGAATAATGATAAATTTGGGGTGAATAATGAAAAATTTGGGGTGAATAATGATAAATTTGGGGTGAATAATGATAAATTTGGGTGAATAATGATGAATTTGGGTGAATAATGATAAATTTGGGTGAATAATGATAAATTTGGGGTGAATAATGATAAATTTGGGGTGAATAATGATAAATTTGGGGTGAATAATGATAAATTTGGGTGAATAATGATAAATTTGGGGTGAATAATGCTGAATTTGGGGTGAATAATGATAAATTTGGGGTGAATAATGATAAATTTGGGGTGAATAATGCTGAATTTGGGGTGAATAATGCTAAATTTGGGGTGAATAATGCTGAATTTGGGGTGAATAATGATAAATTTGGGGTGAATAATGCTGAATTTGGGGTGAATAATGATAAATTTGGGGTGAATAATGCTGAATTTGGGGTGAATAATGATGAAATTGGGTGAATAATGATAAATTTGGGGTGAATAATGATAAATTTGGGGTGAATAATGATGAAATTGGGTGAATAATGATAAATTTGGGGTGAATAATGATGAAATTGGGGTGAATAATGATGAAATGGGGTGAATAATGATGAATTTGGGGTGAATAATGATGAAATTGGGGTGAATAATGATAAATTTGGGGTGAATAATGATAAATTTGGGGTGAATAATGCTGAATTTGGGGTGAATAATGATAAATTTGGGTGAATAATGATAAATTTGGGGTGAATAATGCTGAATTTGGGGTGAATAATGATGAAATTGGGTGAATAATGATAAATTTGGGGTGAATAATGATAAATTTGGGTGAATAATGATAAATTTGGGGTGAATAATGATAAATTTGGGGTGAATAATGATAAATTTGGGGTGAATAATGATAAATTTGGGGTGAATAATGATGAAATTGGGTGAATAATGATAAATTTGGGGTGAATAATGATAAATTTGGGGTGAATAATGCTGAATTTGGGGTGAATAATGATAAATTTGGGTTGAATAATGATAAATTTGGGTGAATAATGCTGAATTTGGGGTGAATAATGATAAATTTGGGTGAATAATGCTGAATTTGGGGTGAATAATGATAAATTTGGGTGAATAATGCTGAATTTGGGGTGAATAATGCTGAATTTGGGGTGAATAATGCTGATTTTGGGGTGAATAATGATGAATTTGGGGTGAATAATGATGAAATTGGGTGAATAATGATAAATTTGGG
>NW_027286014.1:0-50989 GCF_036169615.1 Heliangelus exortis
TATTTCTTTGCAAGCAATTAGCTTGAAGGGGATCCCACTCAAGCCCTTCATGGGGGATGCTCTCGCCCAGCAGCCAAGATGTTCCCAGCAGCAGCCCACAGCTCACCGATTCTCGCTGTCACGGCTGTCGACGCCCCAAACCTTGATCCACCAGCGCCATTCCCTTAGCCGGTCAAGTGACCGCGGGCAGCGGCACAGTGCAGCTTGCTCTGCTCTGGCTCCTGATGCTCATGGGTGCTGGTGCTGGCAGCTGCTGCAGTGCGGGGCTGCCCAGAAGCGCTGCCAGAAGTCGACTCCAGAAGACTCCTTGGTGAAGAGCCCCGTTCCTGGAGCTTTTTGAGCTGCGGCAGGTGCACAGCCCTGCTGGAACAGCAGGAGGAAGACAGTGGAGCCAGAAGGTGGGGGTTTAGGACGAGAGAAGGGCAAAAGCAGGGACAGGGGAGGTAGGAGACAGGTAGGGAAAAGGGGGAGCAAAAATCAAGCACACGAGCAGCCGGAGAGGCACAGCTCTGCTGTTCAAGTGCTCTGTCATCCCTGTTATAAAGTATGTCCCATAAAATTGACCAAGACACACCAATTAATGAATCAATCGGAATTTAATAGCGAGAGAATCTCTGCTCCTTAAGACTGTGCCACTTCCTTAAAGTTTCTTGGGTATTTGTAGTCCTTTATTGCCGTCTGATCCTGATGTTTCTGGGAAAGCTCGGAATCTGTCGACCATACTAATTATTCTTTAGCAGACACAGCCAAAAATACTAATTCTGCTTATGCAGACACATCCTGTGTTTTGATAAACCCCTTTCTACAAAGGTTATCGATAAGAACTTTTAAACACTATTACACACCATTTTGTCTCTCACATTAACTCTCACTATTCCAGTGTGTTAGCTTATACACAACATTCTTCATGAAAGGTTGCACAAGGTCCCCCTTTTTGTGAAACACCAAATCTAAACCACGTCTGCTTTGTAAAAAGCACCTCAGCGAAGGATCGTAAAGGTGTTTCCAATGCCATTATGGATTTTTTTTTCCAAATAAGCTATCATGTACCGCTGTCCTTAATGCAGTAAATTCTTGATTTTGTTTTACTACAGAGCCTACACCGGTCCCTCCTACATTTATAAATGATGCAAGCGTCAGTGCTGCCACATGTTCTCTTCTTTTGCCAACTTTTAGTCTGGTGTTGTGTTCCTTTCATACACATAGTTCTCAGGGTGGTACAAAACTTTTGGCGTTATTACTTGCACACAATATTCACTAGATTCATTAAATATTTTCAAAGAAACACGTGGTAACTCCTCTTTTAGAACATACCCATTTAGTATTATTGGAAACCACCAGCCGATCAAACCTCTTCTGCGACAACCTCCTTCACAATCCCTTAAAGTACTCATCATCCCTGCTCTACTTCCCTTATCCACCGTAAACCTAACAAGGGGGTTTAATACAAAAACACTACAAGCAGTGCTCAGTTAAGCCTGGGTTGGTTTTATTCAAAATTTGGTAACTGGCTTTTAATATTTTCCAAAGGTTACTTGCATCCGTACTTTTTTCTTCAGTAGAAACACTCGTCTTTTCAAGGGGCGTGATAGTTGTTACGCTTTCACTATTTATTTCATTTCATGCCTTCCTCCTCGTCTTCAGTATCCTGTGTAAAAACTACATTAGGTCCTATAGCCGTTGTGCCAGAGTAAACTTGTTCCTTTTTTATGCTCTGCAGGCTCCCTTTATCTTTTCCAGGTTCCCAGTATCTTATTCCTTAGGTTTTTCCCTGTCAGCCACCCCGTATGCTCTGGCAGTATTGCTTGTAAGAACAAATACTCACAGGAACCTTTGCTTTCACCCAGCGTCGCTCCCGATGAATCAAATAATGGAGGTCCGCAGCCCAATGGTCCCCTTTCTATTTTTAAAAATTGATTCTGTCCTCTCTCAGGACTCCAGTATCCCGCAATCGTCTTACATCCCCACTATGCACAATAGTAATGACCAGGATGATTACATTAGAACCGTCCAGGATTTGAAGCACGACAAGAATGATACGAAACGTGAACCTGGGAAGGGTTCCTTGGTACTAAATTACACAGTGTGATTTGAAATTGGGTTGTCCCATAATTTGTCCGTTCCTGAATCATTTTTGTGCTCTCAAATTGTTTTAGAGACCACTTATAAGGCCGGTGCTGTTCATTTCCTATACCTTCGGCAGCAGGATCAAAATGATTAGTGCGATGACTATTAGGTTCCCCGTTACATGTTACCTCACACAATGTACCTCTCTGCCTTTGACTCCGCCGCCAGGAGAAAGAAGACGATTCACCCAGGAATTCAGAGGGAGTTACAGAGGTAAGTGTAGGGCACAATCAGACAGCTGCAGCAGGAGATTGCTGATGCTCTTAGAAAGCTGGCTATGGCAGAAGTTTCCCTGGAAGTTAACATGTGCCACTGCAAGAACCTGGAGGAAACCAAGCTGGGCTTGCAGAAGGAAGTGGAAGAGGTTAAAACCAAGGTACACAAAGTTCTCATAAAATCCTAGAACAAGCTTCAACACACTGTATGGGATGATGAGTGACTGAGTCAGACTGTTCTGTGAAAGCAGTGTCCATGTCTGTGACATGAGGACACTTTGCCCTTACTTGGTGAAAGGTTTGTATGTGGTTGGGTTCTCTGCAAAAGGAACTCTGTGTCTCTTGCTTATTACACTTGATTTGACCATGCAGGTTTTCTGAATCTTGCTGTGCTTCCCCTCCCAGTGGTAACAGAGAATCATGGAAATATTTTCCTTGGCAAAGACCTTTCAGGTCAAATCCAGCACTGCCAAGTCTGCCAGCATATCGTTCCTCAGCACCACCTCTCCACATCTTTCAGGTCTTTTTATCTTCAGTGGTTGTGACTCAGTCCCTTCCCTGGGCAGCCAGGTCCAGTGTCTGAGAACCGTTTAAGTAAAAAGATTTGTGGTGGCACTTGGCCTTATTGAATCTCCTGCAATTGGCCTTGGCCCATTGATACCCTATGCAGGGCTTTCTGCAGAATCTTCTGAAGCAGGTCAACACTCCCACACAGCTTGGATGCCAGCTGCAAACTGACTGAGGGTGCAGCTGATTCCGCTCCCAAGATCATTGACTTTTACCAGTAAACAGAATTTGTCCCAGTGCTGAGCCCTGGGGAATACCACCAATGGATTTAACTCCATCCCCCAGCATGTTGCCAACTCTTTTGTGACTAATTCTTCATATATAGATATCTCTATATTATCTATAGATATTTTCAATGGGGGAGCGGCCAAGTGCATACAGAGAGTGCCACAAGTCACGGAAAGGTTCAGAGGGTGAGTGTTGGTACATAGAACCATTTTGTGAGGAATAAATGGAGGGATGGGAAAGGAGAGTGTGGAAGATGATGAAGTGATACACTTTGTGTCCATTTGCTAGTAGGAGTGAAGGTCGGAATGGACCAGAAGTGACAGTTCTTTGGGTAGTAGACACAGGAAGTCTTGAGTTCTTTAGCAGTAGCTGATCCCTCTCCATAAAACCTCTGCTGACTATTTTGTCTTCTTTCTCTTTCTCTTTTAGTGTCAGCAGCTGGAAAAAAACCGACGTCTTCAGTCTGAGGGTTGTGTTCATGACTTGAACAGTGCCTTGGAAATTGAGGCAAGTGTCCAGAGAGTCTCTTATCAGAGACTGCACCTCCTGTTAGCATCTTCTGAGAATACAGACATGAAACAACAGGTAGAAGAAGTGCAGCGGTAAGCGTGTAACACATTGAGCCAAGGTGTGTTTCACCGTCTGAGATTGTCCTTGTAGACTGGGGGATTCCTCGTTGCATCGCAGCAAATTAATGGATGACTTGGAAGATGCTTTTGTTTGTCTTTTTCCCTCTGGTCTTTAAGAATCGGTGCGCTGGTGGATTTACATAAAATCTGTATTTCTCTTGAAGTATTCAAGCTCAAAGTGCCAGAGTGGAGGCTAGAGTCCAGAAGCAAAGCAGTAGAATTGAGACCTTTCGGAGACACCTGCAACGCTATGCCAAGGTAAGAAGCTCATGTTGGGAGTTTCTGAGCCTCGTTACCAATTGCTTTGAATTTTTGTCTTTTTTTTTTTTGTGTGTTGATTGTTGGGCTCGGTTATCTTGAAGTCTGTCGGAGTTTTGACAATTCCGATTCTGTAATACCAGCTCTGTGGAAAGGGACAGCTGAAAGGGTCCTCACTTCTTCTTGAAGTGAGCTCTGGGGTTTTTTTTTTGTTGTGTATTTTGGTGATGGCTTTCCTGCCAAACTTTCTTCTTTCCCGAAACTTCTTTTTGGGTCTTAGATTTTTTTTTTTTTTTTTTTTTTTTCCGGGCTGTATATTGGAATGTTTGACTTTTCTTGCTGCTCTTTCCAGTCTTCCAGTGGCAGGTTACTATAACTAATCCTGCTGCAGCTCCCATGAGGGCTAAAGATGAAAAGATGATGTGCAAAGCACTCTGCAAGGCCACCTCAAGGGCAGGCTGTGCTGTAGGGTTAGGGAGTGGAGGGAATCCTTCCCAAATGAAATTAATTACCTCTCAAGCAAGTACTGCTGAAACAGAAAAAATATGAAAAGCTCCACTAGGGAAAAATAGAAAGGGGAAGATGCCTAGAAGGAAAATAGAAAAGTTAAGGACATGCCTTCATGCTTTTTGGACTAGTAAGAAGGTGCCACTTTCGTTCCTACATTTTCCTGTTGGAATTGCTCTTCTAGATCTGGTCAGCCTAAGATGGCACAGTTGTGAAGAGAGTTCCTTAAGACTCTTCCCCTTCCTTAGACCAATCTTAATTGCTCTCAAGTGTTCAAGCACTGAGAGATGGAACTGTGGTAGTGTTTTGGTATTTTTTTCTAGCCTGATTGAGTATTAACCTGGAGTCAGTGTATGGCAGAGAAGATGAGTTTCATATTTTTTAGAGAGGCTGAGGTTGATCCCTCCATGGGAAAGGAAGAGCAGCTCAGAGTTGTTGTGCAGCTGACATACCCTTTGGAAGAAGCTGTGTAAACTCCTGGCATTCATAGGTTGCTTTGAAGCCCTAGTACTGAAAAATCCCAAGTCTTGGTAGCTCTTGCTGCTCCTTGCAGGTAGTGTGATTACTAAGAAACAGGCTCTCCAAAACCCCTCAGGTCAAATGCTGCTCTGGATTCTCTCCTAATCCCTTCTACTTTCTGCATTTCAAGAAGAGGCAGAGGCCTGGAGGGTAACCATTCCAAAATGCTATGTGTGTCTGAATGCTTCAGAGCTGCTGAGAAACTCCCAGAAGCCAAAACTCTTCTCCCTGTGAAGCCCAGCAGAAGGAGATTTGACAGGAGAGGTCTGGTTCCAAATCCTGTTTTGTCTTCAGTGGGACCAGGACATTCCTGCAACACTTTGAGCAGACAGTCAGGACCAGAAGAAAGCTTCCTGAGTACATCCATGAATGCCTCTTTGTCAAGAAAGACGCTTGCAGACATTTTGTTTTGGGTGAGCTTTTGGAAATACTGTTCTCAACTGCAGAGTATCCAGCAGCAGTGTTGCTGCAGTTCTGTTTCTGTTGCTTCTCTGATTTTGGTTTCAGCTGTACCCTTGTACCAGAGCAGTCTTTGCACTGATAGCTTTTAAACTTGTTTCATTTGCATGTAGGCCATGTTCTCCTTTCTCCCTAAAGAAGACCTTTGAGCTGAAGGCCATTTTTCTTTCTTCTCCGGCTCCTTAATCTTCTCTTTTCCCTGCAGCCAGGTACATGACAAGCTTTGTAGGCTGCTTAATGTTTTGTGCTACAGTTAATGTTGTTGAGCACTGAGAATGCTACTGAATGCTGACCAGGTGTTTTTCTTCATTAAAAATCAAACCCCAAAGCCAAGGGGATGATGTGTTTAGTTTTTATCACGTTGTGCCAATTTTAGGACTGTTATAGAATTTTAGGATGACACCAACAATTGGTTTATGTTTTTTAATTTTATGTTTTCTGTATAATTCTATACCCACCGGAAGCTGACAAAGAAAATCTCTGAAGAAATTGAAAATGGTAAAGTGTCAAGATGCCAGAGTGTTTTTAAGGACAAAGATGACTGCTCCTAACTCCTGATAATAATGTCTTGAAAGCCATTTCTGTCTATACTAAACTGCTTAGTTCTCATGCTCCTCCTCTCTCCATCATTCAGCTCCAACCCAAAAAATAGAAATTCTCTGCTGCAAGTTCTTGCTCTTTGCTGACTCTTCTTCATTGCTTGTGCTGATGGCTTCTCTGTTGCAGTTTTCAATGAGCAAGGAGAGGATAATCAGGGACAAAAGAGATCCTTTCTTCAGGGAAAGATCCCTCAGTAGTGTTCAGGCAAACCTAAGAGCAGTTGACTGCTTGTAATCCATGACAACAAACTTGCTCTGTGATGCACAAGGAGGAATTGCACCAGGTTCATAATTGGGTGCATTTTGAGCATCTGGTGTTTCTTTCAGGAGCTTGAGAAATGCTGCTGACTGAGAAGTATATGTGGAAAAAAAAAAAAAAAAAGAAGCCTCTTTCTTGATTGTAGTCTCCCCAGTGACCTCTTTGCCCCTGTCTGCTGTAAAAGTAACATCAAGAATCTTGTCGCTTTTGTCCTTAGCCACTGCTGAACTTGACAATATGTAAGGGAACTTCAGCCATACCTATTCCTGGACCTTCACAAGATTTTGATGTTGACCAAACAGGAATCCTGTGATGTTGCAACCAAATATTGCCCAATTTTTGTGAGTCCAATGCACTGTAAGTTCGAGATATTGTTTGAAATTGGTGTTTTGTAAACTTTCTCGGCTAGTACATGTCTTTGTTTTATTTTTGCCCTCCTTGCGTTTTCTTTCCTACCCCTTCCCTGCCCTTGTCCCTCTCCTCTGTTTCCCTCTGCTCTGTTCTCCATCTTCAGCCTCTCCTGGAGGCTGGGCCATTGCCCAGGGTGCCTCTGTGTCCTGTACACCAGGGGGCTTGAAGCAGAACGGTGTTCAGATGATGGACAGGAGCTGCAGTCTTGCTGATCATCACTTGCCAGACTTGGTGCCAACTCAATGGGCAGCCTGTTCCAATGTTTAACCACTCTCTGCCTAAAGAAATTTTTTTCTACAATCCAACCTGAATCTCCCCTGGTGGAGCTTGACTCCATTTCCTCTTGTCCTATCACTGGCCAACCTCTGTCTCACTGCAACCTCCTTTCAGAGACCAAGGAGGTCTCCCCTCAGCCTCCTCTTCTCCACTTTTCTGAGGGAAGTGGCATTATTGAGCCTGACCCCCTTTTTCAGGCTTCTCGTAGGTTTTAACATTTTTTTAAGGTAGTGAAATGCAAAATGTCTTTCAGATCGTTTTCCTTAGAGGGATCCAGGCTTTAAGAAAGGAAAGGCAGGGAAGGAAAGCAGCCCATCCTCTGGCAGAGGTGGAATAGATGCTTCTCCTTCTCCAGGGCTCTGTGCAAGCACAGGGGAGCGGGGCCAGCCCAGTCTCCTGGGCTGAACCAGCACCAATCCTGTGCCTGCTTTGCAGGGGCTTTATTCAATGAGCACACCATACTTACTCGTAGGAGCAGACATCACTGCATTCTGCCACTACTTACAACTTTTTCAACTCTCTACTTCTTAAACACAAGCGTTGGAAAGGGCAGACACAAACATCATATCCTTTGCCTTGTCTGACTGAAAAAGGCTTCTTGATTTCACAAAGCCAAAGGGAAACTTTGCTGAGCTTTCCTTTAAACGGCCTTCAGTTTTCCCAGGGAAATCTGTGGCAGGACAAAGAAATGCCTGAGTCAATCCTCTGCTTCTGCACAGCCCCTGAGCAGCACTTCCTCCTCACGGGAGCCCTGCTTCACTTCACTAACACCATTCCCAAATTCTCAACTCTATAAATATGTCTGAATCCCTAGGAGAATCTTTCTCTTCTTCCTGCTGTGCTCCCATGGATGGCAGTTTATCTGTTATAGTGTTAGTAAAAAAACAATGTGTCTGAACAAAAGAACATTGTAATTTTTATCTCCCTTGCATATTTCCAAACTGCTTCACAGAAATCACTGTGAATATCTGGAAAGAATTGCAGAAATTATGGGCAGGAGGGAAGAAGAACTTGGCCAAGGCCACAAATTTAGTAGGGGAATAATATCTTCACTCTATCTATCTGCCTTTTTTTTTTTTTTTTTTTTTTTTACTTTTAATCATAAAGTTCTATGATTTCAAAATTCTTTTTATCACTTGCTATAGAAAGAAAATTTAATACAACTACTTACGACGTGCTGTGAAGGATGATGACTCCAGCGCAGGTGAAATGATCCATATATAAACCAAAATCACCACAATTCAGTGGAAATCAACGTCATGGATCTTCCTGCTATCTCCTCTCTTGCTTCCCACCTAGAGGATGACTCTCCTGGTTTTGCAGCTGGATTTTCACAAGTGCTCTCTTACAAGGGCACAACTCGCAAGAGGTTTCTCCAGCAAGTAACAAATCAGCACATTCACATGTGCTGCTCCACCTGACGCCTGCCGTGAAGTCAACAGGGAACACAACAAGCACTGACAATACAAACCACCTCCAGAAAAGGCCATTTTCTTCCTCAGCTCCTGCATAGCTGAAGACCTCTCTCCACATCAGGGGCACCCGACACAGAGCCAGCAGCTCCTTCCTGCTGAGGAGTGACAAGCACAGTGACGTCCTGTGCACCACCTGCTGAGGATCTTCTGCAGTGTTCTTTTGGACTGCAGGTTCTGCCTGTGGCTGGCTTGGCCTACACAGAGAAAGAGAGGAAACAGAGTTGGGAAAAAGAACCATGCAGTGCCACACACAGTAAACACCAACTTATTTTCCGTCCTGCACATATTCCTACAAATTCAGGCACTCCTAAATATTCCTGGTAAGATAATATATGCAGAACTTGCTCCTACGTCCTTCAGTGTTCCCTGCAGTCACATTCATCCCACAGAGGCACATTCACACCTTCCAAGTTGTTAACTCGTGCCTGGCACAATTTTTCAGCCTTGCTTTTAAGCATACTTAACCACGTCAGAGAAGGAACACAGAGAGTTAAAAAGTTCTGCATCAGGGGAATCAAACTGCTGATGATTTTCACATACTCTAATCATAAAGCCAAAAGTTTACCTGGAAAACCCTTGAACAATATCATTGTCCTCAGCTGTCCCCACAAAACTTCAAGAAAGGATATCTTGGATCAAATTAAGCTGCCCACCAGAAGCACCAAACATAACTGGCATTTGTTAGGTCCAAAACACGCTATGCATCATTTTACAGAAAAACTCTGATCGTTTTACACAGGCACTCTGATTATTTTGATGCCTGCTTTCTCTCAGAAAAGAGAATTCTCCCCATTGCTTGAAAATGAAAAAAGAAAATGCAGTTTCCATTAAAACCATCAATAAAATGGGAGAGGGAGTCAAAAAAAAAAAATGGTGTGGTCAGACAAAGCTTCCACATGTACACCACTTCAGTGCACACCAGGCTGCTGGGCAGGGGATGGGTTTTCATACTGAGGCATTGCTGCTGAGCTCGTGACACATCACCTGCCAGACACTGTCTCTGTTGCCATCTTCAGTGTGGAAAGCAACCCTTGAGATACACCAGCAGCTAAGCATAGAGCTGCTTTCACAAGTCTCACAGAAATAGCTCCTTCTGTGTGTGTGTGTGCCTCTGGGCTTTTGTTCAGAGCTTATTCCAGTGCCTCTCAGCAATCCAGCCTATAGAAGGCACCCATCTTCATAAAGCCCTTACCTTTTATAATCATCTCAAGGCTGCAGGAGAGGTCTTCTCTTGACGCGACAATCTTCTATCTCCTTCTGGTGTTCAGAGACAACGAGACTCAGTGGGGTCCGGCCCTCCTGAAAGGACAGAGAAATACACCCTGTTCATCATCCAAGTCCAGAAAAACCCTCATGAGAAATAGGCACACAACTTTCTGGAAAAACTTCCTAAAGAAATAGAAAAAAAATTACCTTATTCTTGGCAACAGGATTGGCGTTATGGTCCAGTAACAGCCTCTCCATGCGTACATTGTGAGCAAGATATGAAGCCACTAGCATCTGCCACTTTTATGCGGGCACCTGACTTCAGAAAAAAAGCCACACAGTCTTCTTTCTGGACCTCTACTGCCTGGGAACAACACAAACAAAAAGGAAAGACTTGCTAGATTTTTACTTCACTCCATCACTGAGCGCTGGGAAAGAAGAGCATCTTCAAAGGTAGCAAAGATTTCCACATCAACTACAACAGGCAGGTTTCTGCACAGGTCTGCATAGAGAACCCTGCAGCACCTCTCCTCCAATGCACAGTTAGGATGCCCCACTTCCAAGAGCAGGTCATAGCTCACTTACTTTCATCAGTGGTGTTTTCATGAAATTATCAACGGGATTCAGCTCGCAGTTCAGCTCGAGTAAGAAGGTGACAGCTGCTCTGTGGCCGTTTGCACACGCCAGATGGAGAGCTGTCCTAAAAATTGAACACAGCAGCTTAACACAGACAGACAACAGAAGAACCAAAGCTGTGTCACCACCCAGCCCAGACCCTGCTCCTCCCGCTGGCTGCTGACGCAATCCCATATCCATGGGGAAAGAGAGGAGAGGGTATGCCTCAGCAGCTGCAGAGAGGCCATGTCCGAGTGGCAGCCCAGCAGCATGCACGTCCAGGAGCACTTGAATCCACCCAGCAGCTCCCAGCACTGGAGAGCTCTCAAGTTCCCCCTCCCAGCTGACAGGGCAAATATTTCTTTGCAAGCAATTAGCTTGAAGGGGATCCCACTCAAGCCCTTCATGGGGGATGCTCTCGCCCAGCAGCCAAGATGTTCCCAGCAGCAGCCCACAGCTCACCGATTCTCGCTGTCACGGCTGTCGACGCCCCAAACCTTGATCCACCAGCGCCATTCCCTTAGCCGGTCAAGTGACCGCGGGCAGCGGCACAGTGCAGCTTGCTCTGCTCTGGCTCCTGATGCTCATGGGTGCTGGTGCTGGCAGCTGCTGCAGTGCGGGGCTGCCCAGAAGCGCTGCCAGAAGTCGACTCCAGAAGACTCCTTGGTGAAGAGCCCCGTTCCTGGAGCTTTTTGAGCTGCGGCAGGTGCACAGCCCTGCTGGAACAGCAGGAGGAAGACAGTGGAGCCAGAAGGTGGGGGTTTAGGACGAGAGAAGGGCAAAAGCAGGGACAGGGGAGGTAGGAGACAGGTAGGGAAAAGGGGGAGCAAAAATCAAGCACACGAGCAGCCGGAGAGGCACAGCTCTGCTGTTCAAGTGCTCTGTCATCCCTGTTATAAAGTATGTCCCATAAAATTGACCAAGACACACCAATTAATGAATCAATCGGAATTTAATAGCGAGAGAATCTCTGCTCCTTAAGACTGTGCCACTTCCTTAAAGTTTCTTGGGTATTTGTAGTCCTTTATTGCCGTCTGATCCTGATGTTTCTGGGAAAGCTCGGAATCTGTCGACCATACTAATTATTCTTTAGCAGACACAGCCAAAAATACTAATTCTGCTTATGCAGACACATCCTGTGTTTTGATAAACCCCTTTCTACAAAGGTTATCGATAAGAACTTTTAAACACTATTACACACCATTTTGTCTCTCACATTAACTCTCACTATTCCAGTGTGTTAGCTTATACACAACATTCTTCATGAAAGGTTGCACAAGGTCCCCCTTTTTGTGAAACACCAAATCTAAACCACGTCTGCTTTGTAAAAAGCACCTCAGCGAAGGATCGTAAAGGTGTTTCCAATGCCATTATGGATTTTTTTTTCCAAATAAGCTATCATGTACCGCTGTCCTTAATGCAGTAAATTCTTGATTTTGTTTTACTACAGAGCCTACACCGGTCCCTCCTACATTTATAAATGATGCAAGCGTCAGTGCTGCCACATGTTCTCTTCTTTTGCCAACTTTTAGTCTGGTGTTGTGTTCCTTTCATACACATAGTTCTCAGGGTGGTACAAAACTTTTGGCGTTATTACTTGCACACAATATTCACTAGATTCATTAAATATTTTCAAAGAAACACGTGGTAACTCCTCTTTTAGAACATACCCATTTAGTATTATTGGAAACCACCAGCCGATCAAACCTCTTCTGCGACAACCTCCTTCACAATCCCTTAAAGTACTCATCATCCCTGCTCTACTTCCCTTATCCACCGTAAACCTAACAAGGGGGTTTAATACAAAAACACTACAAGCAGTGCTCAGTTAAGCCTGGGTTGGTTTTATTCAAAATTTGGTAACTGGCTTTTAATATTTTCCAAAGGTTACTTGCATCCGTACTTTTTTCTTCAGTAGAAACACTCGTCTTTTCAAGGGGCGTGATAGTTGTTACGCTTTCACTATTTATTTCATTTCATGCCTTCCTCCTCGTCTTCAGTATCCTGTGTAAAAACTACATTAGGTCCTATAGCCGTTGTGCCAGAGTAAACTTGTTCCTTTTTTATGCTCTGCAGGCTCCCTTTATCTTTTCCAGGTTCCCAGTATCTTATTCCTTAGGTTTTTCCCTGTCAGCCACCCCGTATGCTCTGGCAGTATTGCTTGTAAGAACAAATACTCACAGGAACCTTTGCTTTCACCCAGCGTCGCTCCCGATGAATCAAATAATGGAGGTCCGCAGCCCAATGGTCCCCTTTCTATTTTTAAAAATTGATTCTGTCCTCTCTCAGGACTCCAGTATCCCGCAATCGTCTTACATCCCCACTATGCACAATAGTAATGACCAGGATGATTACATTAGAACCGTCCAGGATTTGAAGCACGACAAGAATGATACGAAACGTGAACCTGGGAAGGGTTCCTTGGTACTAAATTACACAGTGTGATTTGAAATTGGGTTGTCCCATAATTTGTCCGTTCCTGAATCATTTTTGTGCTCTCAAATTGTTTTAGAGACCACTTATAAGGCCGGTGCTGTTCATTTCCTATACCTTCGGCAGCAGGATCAAAATGATTAGTGCGATGACTATTAGGTTCCCCGTTACATGTTACCTCACACAATGTACCTCTCTGCCTTTGACTCCGCCGCCAGGAGAAAGAAGACGATTCACCCAGGAATTCAGAGGGAGTTACAGAGGTAAGTGTAGGGCACAATCAGACAGCTGCAGCAGGAGATTGCTGATGCTCTTAGAAAGCTGGCTATGGCAGAAGTTTCCCTGGAAGTTAACATGTGCCACTGCAAGAACCTGGAGGAAACCAAGCTGGGCTTGCAGAAGGAAGTGGAAGAGGTTAAAACCAAGGTACACAAAGTTCTCATAAAATCCTAGAACAAGCTTCAACACACTGTATGGGATGATGAGTGACTGAGTCAGACTGTTCTGTGAAAGCAGTGTCCATGTCTGTGACATGAGGACACTTTGCCCTTACTTGGTGAAAGGTTTGTATGTGGTTGGGTTCTCTGCAAAAGGAACTCTGTGTCTCTTGCTTATTACACTTGATTTGACCATGCAGGTTTTCTGAATCTTGCTGTGCTTCCCCTCCCAGTGGTAACAGAGAATCATGGAAATATTTTCCTTGGCAAAGACCTTTCAGGTCAAATCCAGCACTGCCAAGTCTGCCAGCATATCGTTCCTCAGCACCACCTCTCCACATCTTTCAGGTCTTTTTATCTTCAGTGGTTGTGACTCAGTCCCTTCCCTGGGCAGCCAGGTCCAGTGTCTGAGAACCGTTTAAGTAAAAAGATTTGTGGTGGCACTTGGCCTTATTGAATCTCCTGCAATTGGCCTTGGCCCATTGATACCCTATGCAGGGCTTTCTGCAGAATCTTCTGAAGCAGGTCAACACTCCCACACAGCTTGGATGCCAGCTGCAAACTGACTGAGGGTGCAGCTGATTCCGCTCCCAAGATCATTGACTTTTACCAGTAAACAGAATTTGTCCCAGTGCTGAGCCCTGGGGAATACCACCAATGGATTTAACTCCATCCCCCAGCATGTTGCCAACTCTTTTGTGACTAATTCTTCATATATAGATATCTCTATATTATCTATAGATATTTTCAATGGGGGAGCGGCCAAGTGCATACAGAGAGTGCCACAAGTCACGGAAAGGTTCAGAGGGTGAGTGTTGGTACATAGAACCATTTTGTGAGGAATAAATGGAGGGATGGGAAAGGAGAGTGTGGAAGATGATGAAGTGATACACTTTGTGTCCATTTGCTAGTAGGAGTGAAGGTCGGAATGGACCAGAAGTGACAGTTCTTTGGGTAGTAGACACAGGAAGTCTTGAGTTCTTTAGCAGTAGCTGATCCCTCTCCATAAAACCTCTGCTGACTATTTTGTCTTCTTTCTCTTTCTCTTTTAGTGTCAGCAGCTGGAAAAAAACCGACGTCTTCAGTCTGAGGGTTGTGTTCATGACTTGAACAGTGCCTTGGAAATTGAGGCAAGTGTCCAGAGAGTCTCTTATCAGAGACTGCACCTCCTGTTAGCATCTTCTGAGAATACAGACATGAAACAACAGGTAGAAGAAGTGCAGCGGTAAGCGTGTAACACATTGAGCCAAGGTGTGTGTCACCGTCTGAGATTGTCCTTGTAGTCTGGGGGATTCCTCGTTGCATCGCAGCAAATTAATGGATGACTTGGAAGATGCTTTTGTTTGTCTTTTTCCCTCTGGTCTTTAAGAATCGGTGCGCTGGTGGATTTACATAAAATCTGTATTTCTCTTGAAGTATTCAAGCTCAAAGTGCCAGAGTGGAGGCTAGAGTCCAGAAGCAAAGCAGTAGAATTGAGACCTTTCGGAGACACCTGCAACGCTATGCCAAGGTAAGAAGCTCATGTTGGGAGTTTCTGAGCCTCGTTACCAATTGCTTTGAATTTTTGTCTTTTTTTTTTTTGTGTGTTGATTGTTGGGCTCGGTTATCTTGAAGTCTGTCGGAGTTTTGACAATTCCGATTCTGTAATACCAGCTCTGTGGAAAGGGACAGCTGAAAGGGTCCTCACTTCTTCTTGAAGTGAGCTCTGGGGTTTTTTTTTTGTTGTGTATTTTGGTGATGGCTTTCCTGCCAAACTTTCTTCTTTCCCGAAACTTCTTTTTTGGGTCTTAGATTTTTTTTTTTTTTTTTTTTTTTTCCGGGCTGTATATTGGAATGTTTGACTTTTCTTGCTGCTCTTTCCAGTCTTCCAGTGGCAGGTTACTATAACTAATCCTGCTGCAGCTCCCATGAGGGCTAAAGATGAAAAGATGATGTGCAAAGCACTCTGCAAGGCCACCTCAAGGGCAGGCTGTGCTGTAGGGTTAGGGAGTGGAGGGAATCCTTCCCAAATGAAATTAATTACCTCTCAAGCAAGTACTGCTGAAACAGAAAAAATATGAAAAGCTCCACTAGGGAAAAATAGAAAGGGGAAGATGCCTAGAAGGAAAATAGAAAAGTTAAGGACATGCCTTCATGCTTTTTGGACTAGTAAGAAGGTGCCACTTTCGTTCCTACATTTTCCTGTTGGAATTGCTCTTCTAGATCTGGTCAGCCTAAGATGGCACAGTTGTGAAGAGAGTTCCTTAAGACTCTTCCCCTTCCTTAGACCAATCTTAATTGCTCTCAAGTGTTCAAGCACTGAGAGATGGAACTGTGGTAGTGTTTTGGTATTTTTTTCTAGCCTGATTGAGTATTAACCTGGAGTCAGTGTATGGCAGAGAAGATGAGTTTCATATTTTTTAGAGAGGCTGAGGTTGATCCCTCCATGGGAAAGGAAGAGCAGCTCAGAGTTGTTGTGCAGCTGACATACCCTTTGGAAGAAGCTGTGTAAACTCCTGGCATTCATAGGTTGCTTTGAAGCCCTAGTACTGAAAAATCCCAAGTCTTGGTAGCTCTTGCTGCTCCTTGCAGGTAGTGTGATTACTAAGAAACAGGCTCTCCAAAACCCCTCAGGTCAAATGCTGCTCTGGATTCTCTCCTAATCCCTTCTACTTTCTGCATTTCAAGAAGAGGCAGAGGCCTGGAGGGTAACCATTCCAAAATGCTATGTGTGTCTGAATGCTTCAGAGCTGCTGAGAAACTCCCAGAAGCCAAAACTCTTCTCCCTGTGAAGCCCAGCAGAAGGAGATTTGACAGGAGAGGTCTGGTTCCAAATCCTGTTTTGTCTTCAGTGGGACCAGGACATTCCTGCAACACTTTGAGCAGACAGTCAGGACCAGAAGAAAGCTTCCTGAGTACATCCATGAATGCCTCTTTGTCAAGAAAGACGCTTGCAGACATTTTGTTTTGGGTGAGCTTTTGGAAATACTGTTCTCAACTGCAGAGTATCCAGCAGCAGTGTTGCTGCAGTTCTGTTTCTGTTGCTTCTCTGATTTTGGTTTCAGCTGTACCCTTGTACCAGAGCAGTCTTTGCACTGATAGCTTTTAAACTTGTTTCATTTGCATGTAGGCCATGTTCTCCTTTCTCCCTAAAGAAGACCTTTGAGCTGAAGGCCATTTTTCTTTCTTCTCCGGCTCCTTAATCTTCTCTTTTCCCTGCAGCCAGGTACATGACAAGCTTTGTAGGCTGCTTAATGTTTTGTGCTACAGTTAATGTTGTTGAGCACTGAGAATGCTACTGAATGCTGACCAGGTGTTTTTCTTCATTAAAAATCAAACCCCAAAGCCAAGGGGATGATGTGTTTAGTTTTTATCACGTTGTGCCAATTTTAGGACTGTTATAGAATTTTAGGATGACACCAACAATTGGTTTATGTTTTTTAATTTTATGTTTTCTGTATAATTCTATACCCACCGGAAGCTGACAAAGAAAATCTCTGAAGAAATTGAAAATGGTAAAGTGTCAAGATGCCAGAGTGTTTTTAAGGACAAAGATGACTGCTCCTAACTCCTGATAATAATGTCTTGAAAGCCATTTCTGTCTATACTAAACTGCTTAGTTCTCATGCTCCTCCTCTCTCCATCATTCAGCTCCAACCCAAAAAATAGAAATTCTCTGCTGCAAGTTCTTGCTCTTTGCTGACTCTTCTTCATTGCTTGTGCTGATGGCTTCTCTGTTGCAGTTTTCAATGAGCAAGGAGAGGATAATCAGGGACAAAAGAGATCCTTTCTTCAGGGAAAGATCCCTCAGTAGTGTTCAGGCAAACCTAAGAGCAGTTGACTGCTTGTAATCCATGACAACAAACTTGCTCTGTGATGCACAAGGAGGAATTGCACCAGGTTCATAATTGGGTGCATTTTGAGCATCTGGTGTTTCTTTCAGGAGCTTGAGAAATGCTGCTGACTGAGAAGTATATGTGGAAAAAAAAAAAAAAAAAGAAGCCTCTTTCTTGATTGTAGTCTCCCCAGTGACCTCTTTGCCCCTGTCTGCTGTAAAAGTAACATCAAGAATCTTGTCGCTTTTGTCCTTAGCCACTGCTGAACTTGACAATATGTAAGGGAACTTCAGCCATACCTATTCCTGGACCTTCACAAGATTTTGATGTTGACCAAACAGGAATCCTGTGATGTTGCAACCAAATATTGCCCAATTTTTGTGAGTCCAATGCACTGTAAGTTCGAGATATTGTTTGAAATTGGTGTTTTGTAAACTTTCTCGGCTAGTACATGTCTTTGTTTTATTTTTGCCCTCCTTGCGTTTTCTTTCCTACCCCTTCCCTGCCCTTGTCCCTCTCCTCTGTTTCCCTCTGCTCTGTTCTCCATCTTCAGCCTCTCCTGGAGGCTGGGCCATTGCCCAGGGTGCCTCTGTGTCCTGTACACCAGGGGGCTTGAAGCAGAACGGTGTTCAGATGATGGACAGGAGCTGCAGTCTTGCTGATCATCACTTGCCAGACTTGGTGCCAACTCAATGGGCAGCCTGTTCCAATGTTTAACCACTCTCTGCCTAAAGAAATTTTTTTCTACAATCCAACCTGAATCTCCCCTGGTGGAGCTTGACTCCATTTCCTCTTGTCCTATCACTGGCCAACCTCTGTCTCACTGCAACCTCCTTTCAGAGACCAAGGAGGTCTCCCCTCAGCCTCCTCTTCTCCACTTTTCTGAGGGAAGTGGCATTATTGAGCCTGACCCCCTTTTTCAGGCTTCTCGTAGGTTTTAACATTTTTTTAAGGTAGTGAAATGCAAAATGTCTTTCAGATCGTTTTCCTTAGAGGGATCCAGGCTTTAAGAAAGGAAAGGCAGGGAAGGAAAGCAGCCCATCCTCTGGCAGAGGTGGAATAGATGCTTCTCCTTCTCCAGGGCTCTGTGCAAGCACAGGGGAGCGGGGCCAGCCCAGTCTCCTGGGCTGAACCAGCACCAATCCTGTGCCTGCTTTGCAGGGGCTTTATTCAATGAGCACACCATACTTACTCGTAGGAGCAGACATCACTGCATTCTGCCACTACTTACAACTTTTTCAACTCTCTACTTCTTAAACACAAGCGTTGGAAAGGGCAGACACAAACATCATATCCTTTGCCTTGTCTGACTGAAAAAGGCTTCTTGATTTCACAAAGCCAAAGGGAAACTTTGCTGAGCTTTCCTTTAAACGGCCTTCAGTTTTCCCAGGGAAATCTGTGGCAGGACAAAGAAATGCCTGAGTCAATCCTCTGCTTCTGCACAGCCCCTGAGCAGCACTTCCTCCTCACGGGAGCCCTGCTTCACTTCACTAACACCATTCCCAAATTCTCAACTCTATAAATATGTCTGAATCCCTAGGAGAATCTTTCTCTTCTTCCTGCTGTGCTCCCATGGATGGCAGTTTATCTGTTATAGTGTTAGTAAAAAAACAATGTGTCTGAACAAAAGAACATTGTAATTTTTATCTCCCTTGCATATTTCCAAACTGCTTCACAGAAATCACTGTGAATATCTGGAAAGAATTGCAGAAATTATGGGCAGGAGGGAAGAAGAACTTGGCCAAGGCCACAAATTTAGTAGGGGAATAATATCTTCACTCTATCTATCTGCCTTTTTTTTTTTTTTTTTTTTTTTACTTTTAATCATAAAGTTCTATGATTTCAAAATTCTTTTTATCACTTGCTATAGAAAGAAAATTTAATACAACTACTTACGACGTGCTGTGAAGGATGATGACTCCAGCGCAGGTGAAATGATCCATATATAAACCAAAATCACCACAATTCAGTGGAAATCAACGTCATGGATCTTCCTGCTATCTCCTCTCTTGCTTCCCACCTAGAGGATGACTCTCCTGGTTTTGCAGCTGGATTTTCACAAGTGCTCTCTTACAAGGGCACAACTCGCAAGAGGTTTCTCCAGCAAGTAACAAATCAGCACATTCACATGTGCTGCTCCACCTGACGCCTGCCGTGAAGTCAACAGGGAACACAACAAGCACTGACAATACAAACCACCTCCAGAAAAGGCCATTTTCTTCCTCAGCTCCTGCATAGCTGAAGACCTCTCTCCACATCAGGGGCACCCGACACAGAGCCAGCAGCTCCTTCCTGCTGAGGAGTGACAAGCACAGTGACGTCCTGTGCACCACCTGCTGAGGATCTTCTGCAGTGTTCTTTTGGACTGCAGGTTCTGCCTGTGGCTGGCTTGGCCTACACAGAGAAAGAGAGGAAACAGAGTTGGGAAAAAGAACCATGCAGTGCCACACACAGTAAACACCAACTTATTTTCCGTCCTGCACATATTCCTACAAATTCAGGCACTCCTAAATATTCCTGGTAAGATAATATATGCAGAACTTGCTCCTACGTCCTTCAGTGTTCCCTGCAGTCACATTCATCCCACAGAGGCACATTCACACCTTCCAAGTTGTTAACTCGTGCCTGGCACAATTTTTCAGCCTTGCTTTTAAGCATACTTAACCACGTCAGAGAAGGAACACAGAGAGTTAAAAAGTTCTGCATCAGGGGAATCAAACTGCTGATGATTTTCACATACTCTAATCATAAAGCCAAAAGTTTACCTGGAAAACCCTTGAACAATATCATTGTCCTCAGCTGTCCCCACAAAACTTCAAGAAAGGATATCTTGGATCAAATTAAGCTGCCCACCAGAAGCACCAAACATAACTGGCATTTGTTAGGTCCAAAACACGCTATGCATCATTTTACAGAAAAACTCTGATCGTTTTACACAGGCACTCTGATTATTTTGATGCCTGCTTTCTCTCAGAAAAGAGAATTCTCCCCATTGCTTGAAAATGAAAAAAGAAAATGCAGTTTCCATTAAAACCATCAATAAAATGGGAGAGGGAGTCAAAAAAAAAAAATGGTGTGGTCAGACAAAGCTTCCACATGTACACCACTTCAGTGCACACCAGGCTGCTGGGCAGGGGATGGGTTTTCATACTGAGGCATTGCTGCTCAGCTTGTGACACAATACCTGCCAGACACTGTCTCTGTTGCCATCTTCAGTGTGGAAAGCAACCCTTGAGATACACCAGCAGCTAAGCATAGAGCTGCTTTCACAAGTCTCACAGAAATAGCTCCTTCTGTGTGTGTGTGTGCCTCTGGGCTTTTGTTCAGAGCTTATTCCAGTGCCTCTCAGCAATCCAGCCTATAGAAGGCACCCATCTTCATAAAGCCCTTACCTTTTATAATCATCTCAAGGCTGCAGGAGAGGTCTTCTCTTGACGCGACAATCTTCTATCTCCTTCTGGTGTTCAGAGACAACGAGACTCAGTGGGGTCCGGCCCTCCTGAAAGGACAGAGAAATACACCCTGTTCATCATCCAAGTCCAGAAAAACCCTCATGAGAAATAGGCACACAACTTTCTGGAAAAACTTCCTAAAGAAATAGAAAAAAAATTACCTTATTCTTGGCAACAGGATTGGCGTTATGGTCCAGTAACAGCCTCTCCATGCGTACATTGTGAGCAAGATATGAAGCCACTAGCATCTGCCACTTTTATGCGGGCACCTGACTTCAGAAAAAAAGCCACACAGTCTTCTTTCTGGACCTCTACTGCCTGGGAACAACACAAACAAAAAGGAAAGACTTGCTAGATTTTTACTTCACTCCATCACTGAGCGCTGGGAAAGAAGAGCATCTTCAAAGGTAGCAAAGATTTCCACATCAACTACAACAGGCAGGTTTCTGCACAGGTCTGCATAGAGAACCCTGCAGCACCTCTCCTCCAATGCACAGTTAGGATGCCCCACTTCCAAGAGCAGGTCATAGCTCACTTACTTTCATCAGTGGTGTTTTCATGAAATTATCAACGGGATTCAGCTCGCAGTTCAGCTCGAGTAAGAAGGTGACAGCTGCTCTGTGGCCGTTTGCACACGCCAGATGGAGAGCTGTCCTAAAAATTGAACACAGCAGCTTAACACAGACAGACAACAGAAGAACCAAAGCTGTGTCACCACCCAGCCCAGACCCTGCTCCTCCCGCTGGCTGCTGACGCAATCCCATATCCATGGGGAAAGAGAGGAGAGGGTATGCCTCAGCAGCTGCAGAGAGGCCATGTCCGAGTGGCAGCCCAGCAGCATGCACGTCCAGGAGCACTTGAATCCACCCAGCAGCTCCCAGCACTGGAGAGCTCTCAAGTTCCCCCTCCCAGCTGACAGGGCAAATATTTCTTTGCAAGCAATTAGCTTGAAGGGGATCCCACTCAAGCCCTTCATGGGGGATGCTCTCGCCCAGCAGCCAAGATGTTCCCAGCAGCAGCCCACAGCTCACCGATTCTCGCTGTCACGGCTGTCGACGCCCCAAACCTTGATCCACCAGCGCCATTCCCTTAGCCGGTCAAGTGACCGCGGGCAGCGGCACAGTGCAGCTTGCTCTGCTCTGGCTCCTGATGCTCATGGGTGCTGGTGCTGGCAGCTGCTGCAGTGCGGGGCTGCCCAGAAGCGCTGCCAGAAGTCGACTCCAGAAGACTCCTTGGTGAAGAGCCCCGTTCCTGGAGCTTTTTGAGCTGCGGCAGGTGCACAGCCCTGCTGGAACAGCAGGAGGAAGACAGTGGAGCCAGAAGGTGGGGGTTTAGGACGAGAGAAGGGCAAAAGCAGGGACAGGGGAGGTAGGAGACAGGTAGGGAAAAGGGGGAGCAAAAATCAAGCACACGAGCAGCCGGAGAGGCACAGCTCTGCTGTTCAAGTGCTCTGTCATCCCTGTTATAAAGTATGTCCCATAAAATTGACCAAGACACACCAATTAATGAATCAATCGGAATTTAATAGCGAGAGAATCTCTGCTCCTTAAGACTGTGCCACTTCCTTAAAGTTTCTTGGGTATTTGTAGTCCTTTATTGCCGTCTGATCCTGATGTTTCTGGGAAAGCTCGGAATCTGTCGACCATACTAATTATTCTTTAGCAGACACAGCCAAAAATACTAATTCTGCTTATGCAGACACATCCTGTGTTTTGATAAACCCCTTTCTACAAAGGTTATCGATAAGAACTTTTAAACACTATTACACACCATTTTGTCTCTCACATTAACTCTCACTATTCCAGTGTGTTAGCTTATACACAACATTCTTCATGAAAGGTTGCACAAGGTCCCCCTTTTTGTGAAACACCAAATCTAAACCACGTCTGCTTTGTAAAAAGCACCTCAGCGAAGGATCGTAAAGGTGTTTCCAATGCCATTATGGATTTTTTTTTCCAAATAAGCTATCATGTACCGCTGTCCTTAATGCAGTAAATTCTTGATTTTGTTTTACTACAGAGCCTACACCGGTCCCTCCTACATTTATAAATGATGCAAGCGTCAGTGCTGCCACATGTTCTCTTCTTTTGCCAACTTTTAGTCTGGTGTTGTGTTCCTTTCATACACATAGTTCTCAGGGTGGTACAAAACTTTTGGCGTTATTACTTGCACACAATATTCACTAGATTCATTAAATATTTTCAAAGAAACACGTGGTAACTCCTCTTTTAGAACATACCCATTTAGTATTATTGGAAACCACCAGCCGATCAAACCTCTTCTGCGACAACCTCCTTCACAATCCCTTAAAGTACTCATCATCCCTGCTCTACTTCCCTTATCCACCGTAAACCTAACAAGGGGGTTTAATACAAAAACACTACAAGCAGTGCTCAGTTAAGCCTGGGTTGGTTTTATTCAAAATTTGGTAACTGGCTTTTAATATTTTCCAAAGGTTACTTGCATCCGTACTTTTTTCTTCAGTAGAAACACTCGTCTTTTCAAGGGGCGTGATAGTTGTTACGCTTTCACTATTTATTTCATTTCATGCCTTCCTCCTCGTCTTCAGTATCCTGTGTAAAAACTACATTAGGTCCTATAGCCGTTGTGCCAGAGTAAACTTGTTCCTTTTTTATGCTCTGCAGGCTCCCTTTATCTTTTCCAGGTTCCCAGTATCTTATTCCTTAGGTTTTTCCCTGTCAGCCACCCCGTATGCTCTGGCAGTATTGCTTGTAAGAACAAATACTCACAGGAACCTTTGCTTTCACCCAGCGTCGCTCCCGATGAATCAAATAATGGAGGTCCGCAGCCCAATGGTCCCCTTTCTATTTTTAAAAATTGATTCTGTCCTCTCTCAGGACTCCAGTATCCCGCAATCGTCTTACATCCCCACTATGCACAATAGTAATGACCAGGATGATTACATTAGAACCGTCCAGGATTTGAAGCACGACAAGAATGATACGAAACGTGAACCTGGGAAGGGTTCCTTGGTACTAAATTACACAGTGTGATTTGAAATTGGGTTGTCCCATAATTTGTCCGTTCCTGAATCATTTTTGTGCTCTCAAATTGTTTTAGAGACCACTTATAAGGCCGGTGCTGTTCATTTCCTATACCTTCGGCAGCAGGATCAAAATGATTAGTGCGATGACTATTAGGTTCCCCGTTACATGTTACCTCACACAATGTACCTCTCTGCCTTTGACTCCGCCGCCAGGAGAAAGAAGACGATTCACCCAGGAATTCAGAGGGAGTTACAGAGGTAAGTGTAGGGCACAATCAGACAGCTGCAGCAGGAGATTGCTGATGCTCTTAGAAAGCTGGCTATGGCAGAAGTTTCCCTGGAAGTTAACATGTGCCACTGCAAGAACCTGGAGGAAACCAAGCTGGGCTTGCAGAAGGAAGTGGAAGAGGTTAAAACCAAGGTACACAAAGTTCTCATAAAATCCTAGAACAAGCTTCAACACACTGTATGGGATGATGAGTGACTGAGTCAGACTGTTCTGTGAAAGCAGTGTCCATGTCTGTGACATGAGGACACTTTGCCCTTACTTGGTGAAAGGTTTGTATGTGGTTGGGTTCTCTGCAAAAGGAACTCTGTGTCTCTTGCTTATTACACTTGATTTGACCATGCAGGTTTTCTGAATCTTGCTGTGCTTCCCCTCCCAGTGGTAACAGAGAATCATGGAAATATTTTCCTTGGCAAAGACCTTTCAGGTCAAATCCAGCACTGCCAAGTCTGCCAGCATATCGTTCCTCAGCACCACCTCTCCACATCTTTCAGGTCTTTTTATCTTCAGTGGTTGTGACTCAGTCCCTTCCCTGGGCAGCCAGGTCCAGTGTCTGAGAACCGTTTAAGTAAAAAGATTTGTGGTGGCACTTGGCCTTATTGAATCTCCTGCAATTGGCCTTGGCCCATTGATACCCTATGCAGGGCTTTCTGCAGAATCTTCTGAAGCAGGTCAACACTCCCACACAGCTTGGATGCCAGCTGCAAACTGACTGAGGGTGCAGCTGATTCCGCTCCCAAGATCATTGACTTTTACCAGTAAACAGAATTTGTCCCAGTGCTGAGCCCTGGGGAATACCACCAATGGATTTAACTCCATCCCCCAGCATGTTGCCAACTCTTTTGTGACTAATTCTTCATATATAGATATCTCTATATTATCTATAGATATTTTCAATGGGGGAGCGGCCAAGTGCATACAGAGAGTGCCACAAGTCACGGAAAGGTTCAGAGGGTGAGTGTTGGTACATAGAACCATTTTGTGAGGAATAAATGGAGGGATGGGAAAGGAGAGTGTGGAAGATGATGAAGTGATACACTTTGTGTCCATTTGCTAGTAGGAGTGAAGGTCGGAATGGACCAGAAGTGACAGTTCTTTGGGTAGTAGACACAGGAAGTCTTGAGTTCTTTAGCAGTAGCTGATCCCTCTCCATAAAACCTCTGCTGACTATTTTGTCTTCTTTCTCTTTCTCTTTTAGTGTCAGCAGCTGGAAAAAACCGACGTCTTCAGTCTGAGGGTTGTGTTCATGACTTGAACAGTGCCTTGGAAATTGAGGCAAGTGTCCAGAGAGTCTCTTATCAGAGACTGCACCTCCTGTTAGCATCTTCTGAGAATACAGACATGAAACAACAGGTAGAAGAAGTGCAGCGGTAAGCGTGTAACACATTGAGCCAAGGTGTGTGTCACCGTCTGAGATTGTCCTTGTAGTCTGGGGGATTCCTCGTTGCATCGCAGCAAATTAATGGATGACTTGGAAGATGCTTTTGTTTGTCTTTTTCCCTCTGGTCTTTAAGAATCGGTGCGCTGGTGGATTTACATAAAATCTGTATTTCTCTTGAAGTATTCAAGCTCAAAGTGCCAGAGTGGAGGCTAGAGTCCAGAAGCAAAGCAGTAGAATTGAGACCTTTCGGAGACACCTGCAACGCTATGCCAAGGTAAGAAGCTCATGTTGGGAGTTTCTGAGCCTCGTTACCAATTGCTTTGAATTGCTACCAATTGCTTTGAATTTTTGTCTTTTTTTTTTTTGTGTGTTGATTGTTGGGCTCGGTTATCTTGAAGTCTGTTGAAGTTTTGACAATTCTGATTCTGTAATACCAGCTGTGTGAGAGTTGTGAATTCTTGCTGTTCTTAGTGTCACCAATTCGGTCGATGCCCCAAACCTTGATCCACAAGAGCCGTTATCTCAGCCAGGCCCACGGGTTCTGGTTATGGTGAGTGCAGTAGCTTGGGGCTGCCGGGGAGCACTGTCAGAGGCTAACTCCTGATGTTTCCTGCTGAAGAGACCCATTCCAGGAGCTCCATCAGCCCTGCCGGAGCCGCGGGAGGAAGTGGATGTTCAGGAAAAGGGAAGTGCAAAAGCAGAGAGAGAAGGAGGTAGGAGACTGGCAGGAAAAAGATGGGGGCAAAAACCAAGCACATGATGGGGAGCACGAGCGGCTGATGAGGCACAGCCCAGTGGAGCTCAGCTGTTCTGTCACCCTTCCATTGAAGTTTTTCTTCATGTTTAGTTTCAACTTCCTGTGCACATTCTTCTCCACAGAAATGCCACTTAGAGAGCGTTTCCAACAATGAATGTCATGCTGTTAGCGTGGAGGCAAACACATAACCACTCGGAAGAGATGGTATGTGGTGCTTTATTCGAGGCCCCGGGAACCAGGGGTACCACCCAAATCTGGCTCCGCAGTCCGTCACAGCACGACCGCAATTTATCCCCGAAAATTTCGCAATCTAAGCGTATATTCAACAGGTTACAATATTTCCTAGTAAATATGCATATGTATATTGCTTCATCAGTGAGTTACGACACTGGCCCCTTCTGGACTTGCGTGCCTCCCTCGGGTGGTCGTCAGGATGAAGTAAAATAGTCTTCCTCTTATGAAGTAAGACGTCTTCCTCACTGTGTCCTTTTCACCTTCCTTCTCTTGGGTAAAGTCTAGCTGATACTTGGCAACTTCCAAGTTGTTCTTCCTACCAGCTTCCTTCTATCTCTACTCGACTAACTCTGGTATACAGGGTCTCATCCTTATCTCGCTACTTAAATAGTTGCTGAGTACATAGTCCTCTACTCCTAGCTTGGGTGGGTGGAAAATTGGGGGGGATTATAAAAAATTGGGGGGGGAGAAAATATTCGGGGGGAGGGGGGAGGTGGTGTTAACAATACAAATGCGTAAAGTTTCCTATATAAAAATATACAAATGCAAAATATAGCAAAAATATTGGGTTGAGGGTCCCCCCTGTAACAAGAGAAATTATGGGGGGGGAATTAATGAACATCCCCAGGGAGAGAAAATGGGAGGAATGGGCCCCCCAGGGAGGAAAAGTTGGAATTCTCCCTTCCTTATCCCTACTCGACTAACTCAGGTATCTTTCTATCCCAACATTTTCTCCGCCTTTGAAAATACTTCATATTCTGCAAGTATTTTCTCTTACATGGTTGCCTCCTGATATATTGGTGTGGACACTAAGTGTTGAGGATATTCCCTAGTCACGGCTGCCCATACAAAATGTCCCATACTTACTTCTCAGTTTAGGGCATCCAGTTTTTAGAGCCACTTTTACTGGTCCCAAGACAATTGTTTTTAAGTCAGTCTCAAAATCTAGAATCTTAGAACAGTTCCACCCTGGGACTTGTTAGAATCATAAAATTTTCCTCCCTTCTTCCATCTGATACACCAAGGTGTTCCGCCCCATACTGGAATATTTGCGATATACTCGTTGACCAGACACTATCCCATTTCTCTTAATTTTGAATCATTCTTTCCACATTCCCAAATTACCTTCTTCCCAGAAACCATTACTCTTTGGACTACATCATAAGTGCACCATCCTGTGTCCTCAATGCTCCTCATTTTCATAAATATGTAGCTAGGCCTTTTCTCAGGCTCATCTCGTGTACTAGGAGCCTCGAGTTCCAACCTTACAGTTTTTGATTTCATCTTCTGTGTATGTCTAATTTGCCAACACACCGTCTTATTTTCTTTACTCTCAATCTCAGAAAGGGGAGCAGTTATTATTCCCCCAATCAATAGTGTCCCCTGCTGTTTTTGGTGTCGGTAAGCAGGCAGTTATCCTGCTTACATTTTGCCTTTTTTTGCAAAATCTCTAGTTAGCCCTATCATCAAATTTTCGTCTGGATCTCTATGAGGTAACTGAATTATCTGTGATATTTGACTACTTTCAACTGAATGTTTAGTTCGAATCTTTAAAATTTTAACTTCACTATATCAAGAAGTAGTCTCATTTCAGAAATTACACCTATATTTTCCCGTATCTTTTTCTTCTCCCAGCCTTAATTCAGTTAAATGTGTCTGGTCATCTAAGACCCTCTTTCCCCCGTGGTCCACCAAAAATCTACTGGTTGTGAGTCCTCTAGGAGGCAATATAAAGATACGTCATATCCCTCGGAAACAGTGTAAGATATATGTCCTGCTTTTATCCCATGGTCGTGAATAGAATGGGTAGCTAGAATCATCTCACCATAATCCATGCTGCCTCCCTTTCCCACTAGGCACGTGTATTTGCGTCATTCTTTTTCATTTCAATTCATGATCTGCAATTGTCTCCCCTTCAAAGGCGTTGTGCAAATGAAATTTATGCAATACTTTACCTTGTTATTTCCATCTCTCTCGTAATTCCTCTTCTTATTGATCCAGTCCCTTCTTTTCGTTATATTAAATTACTTTAGATCCTTTTGTAATTTCTGGTGCCTGTTCCCAAAGTACCCGAACAGACCTTTCGTATATCGGAATACTACTCCAGAATCTGCAAGACAGTGGCATTTTCACCAACATTTTTAGTTTCCATTTCTCTTTTACAAGGGATCTCCACACATGAGTTAATCAAAATAAACCTTGAGAGCAAAAATACGATTAAAACACCCTTAGCCATATGTGACACTTCTCTTTCTCTTCAGACAATCTCGTTGGTCCTAATACTTTCACCTCCCAATTCTTTGGGGCTTTCTTCACTGTGGTATAATGGATCCAGGAATATATTCCTTTCGCTTTAAATGTAGTATAAGTTGTTAGTAGCACTAGGTGCGGCCCATTCCACCGTTCTTTTAGTGGTTCCTCATTCCAGTCTCAGACGTAAACCTGGTCTCCGGGCTCTATGTCATATACTGGATTCTCTAGTGCCAACAGACGGTTCCAGATCAGTACACCTCGCAGTCTTGTCAGTGTTCTACTGAGAGACAATATATAACTATACATATCTTGACTTCCTTTGACATGTAAACTCAAACATGGTTGAGGTGACCCATATGGCCTTCCAAAAAGTATCTCATAAGGGCTCCACTTCGAGTTTTAATTATTATTCTAAACAGTGGTATTGGCAAAGCATGTGGCCATTTAATCTTAGCTTCCTGACATATTTTACTGATTTGTCTTCTGATAGTTTCATTCATCTTTTCTGCCTGTCCACTAGACTGTGGTCTCCATGGTGTATGGAGATTCCAAGAGATCCCCAATATTTTACTTATTTCTTGAACAATAATAGCCACAAAGTGCAGTCCCTTATCTGACGAAATGCCTAGGGGGACTCCAAACCTAGGAATATTTTCCCTTAATAACCATTTTATAGTTTCCTTAGCTTGGTTGGTGCGACAGGGAAAGGCTTCGGGCCAAGCAGAAAAGGTGTCAACCCCAAATAACAAGTATCACCCGTATCCTTAAGCCTTTGGCAGCTCCACAAAATCAATTTGCCTGTAATCTCCTGGCTCGGTACCTACTTTGATATGTCCCATTTCCATCTTTCTTCTGATTACTGGATTATTCTTTAGAAAAATTTCACATTTTGATTTTATGGATTTTGCCATTGTTAACATTTGTGTCGAGATTATTCTTTGCTTTTAGGTAGGTTACCAAGGCTTCTTCTCCCCAGTGGCATTTCTGATGTTCTGTTTGTAAAATTGCTCTCATAATGGAAGGTGGCACAATTGTTTTTCCAGCTGCAGTTGTCTACCATCCTTCCGGATTCAGTTGAGCTTTCAGTAACTCTGCTTTCTTATCTTCTTCGGAGTACTTTGTTTTCTTGTTAAGATAATTTTGTAAAGGGCTTAACTTCATGGGTATCAAAGCCATTGCAGTTGATGCCTCTTTGGCAATGTGACGAGCGGTGCAATCTGCCAAAGTATTTCCCTCGGCCATCTTAGAATCGCCTCCTTGATGTGCTTTTCAATACACGATTGCTACCTGTTCAGCAGTAATTGTTTGATATTTTATATTAGTACCTTGTGAGGATAAAAGTCCACGTTCCTTCCACAAGGCCCCATGAATGTGTACAACCCCAAATGCATATTTTAAGTCCGTCCAGATATTTACTCACTTATCTTTACTTGATTACAGGGCTCCTGTAAGAGCTATTATTTCTGCTCTCTGGGCTGAAGTTCCTGGAGAAACAGCCTTTTCCTCTACTACTGATTTTCCTGTAGTTACTGCATATGCTGCATAGCAAATTCCATTTTCCACAAAACTGCTCCCGTCAGTAAAAAGTTCTTGATCAGGTTGTTCAAGGGGGATATCTTTCAAGTCCGTTCTTGACCCACAGGTATGTACAAGAACCTCCACACACTCATGTTCCACGGGTCCGTCTTCTGTAACAACACTTAAAAAGGCTGCTGTGTTCAATAATTTTGTTGTATTCACGCTTACATCATCTTGTTCTGTAAGGATAGCCTTGTTCTTTATTAGACTGCTAGGGGAAAGCCAATGCCCCCCTTTTTGTTCTAAGACCGTTAGTAACCTATTGGGGTACGTATATCTCAATCCGTTTTCCCGGGGTCAGTTTTCTAGCTTCTTGTATCAAGTCACTGTTGCTGCTACTGCTCGTAAACATGAAGGCCAGCCGGCGCTGACTGGGTTCAGTTGTTTGGAAAAATACCCTACTGGCCTTTTCCATCTTCCTAGTTTCTGTGTTAGGACACCCAGCATCAATCCTTGCCGTTCATACAAAAACTGAAAATCCTTAGTTAAATCTGCTGGGCCTAACGCTGGTGCTGTGCTTAAGGCCTTTATCCTTTTCTTAATGGCTCTTTGTTGGGTTCCGTACCAAATAAAGGTTGGTGACTTTTGTGCCTCATAGAGACGTTTAGCTATTAGCCCATAGTCCAATATCCACAGCCTACACTAACCTGTCATTCCTAGGTATGTTCGTAATTCATGTAAATTCTGGGGTTCGGGAATTGCACAGATTGTTGCAATTCGATCCATTCCCAGTCTTCTCTTTCCCTGGGTTATTTCGCACCCTAGGTACAGTACAGTTATACATGCAATCTGTGCCTTTTCCTTTGAAACTTTGTACACATTCAGACACAATTGATTCAGTTCTTCAATGGTCACTTGTAAGCATAGTGATTCTTGTTCTGTAGCTATAAGGATATCATCTACATATTGTAATAGAACATACCGCGATCTTTGTACCTTAATTTTTCCTTGCCTCGTCCAGGATTCCAGCTCTTTTGCTTGTTGATTTCCAAATAGTGTCGGACTATTCTTAAATCCTTGTGGGAACCTAGTCCATGTCAGCTGCATTTTTCGTCCACTGTGTGGATTTTCCCACTCGAAAGCAAAAAGATTCCTACTGGTTTTGTGAAGAGGAATGCAGAAGAAGGCATCTTTTAAATCAATCACTGTAAACCATTTATACTTTTCTTTAACAGATATTAACAATTTGTGTGGGTTGGCTACCACTGGATGCATATCCTTTGTAATATTTTTTGTTTGCCTTAAATCTTGCACCATTCTACATTCTCCATTTGATTTCTTTACTGGAAAAATTGGGGTATTATATTCTGACTCACATTCGTCTAGTATCCCAAATTTCAAAAAATTTTCAGTAATTTTTACTCTCCCATATGGAGCTTCTAACTTTATTGGATATTGTTTCATCCGTATTGCTTTTGCCCCTCCTTTAGTTCTACTACTATTGGTGAAGGCAATTTATATTTCCGTGGTATATCAGTTTCCCAGACGGTGGGAATCCCCGCTTCCTCTACTGCCTTAGGTATTGGAACCTTTGGGTTTTCTTTTAGTGCTAAAATGTGTCCTGTCTTTGATTCTGGAATTTGCATCATTAATTCTCCATTTTCAAATGTAATCTTAGCATCCAATTTCGACAATAAGTCTCGGCCCAAAAAAGAGACTGGACAATCTGGCACATATAGAAATTCATGTGTCAATTCCTTCCCCAAATCGTAATTCTATGTGTCGCATGAACGGCCGTACTTCTTCTTTCCCTGTGGTTCCCACCACTGTAGTTGTCTTATCCCCTATTTTCCATAGAAGTCTACTAAAAATTGTACTTCCTCCCCTTCGAGCCTAAGGGCTCACCTGATCCTAGTCAACTCTGATTCCCATATTCTCCCAAGGCCAGCATTCTAGCCACATCAGGATTTCCTTTCAGGGCCCCAGAGTGTAAGGTTTGTCCCCTTTGTGGACATTCATTTTTCCAATGTCCTTCCTCTCTGCAATAAGAGCACTGATTTTAGCCCAACATACTGAACCTAGCTCTCAAATCACCGGGCACTGATCCGAATCCTCTTCCCTGGCCGCGCATCATTGCTCTTCCCCTATTCTGATACTTAATGGTATTTTGGTCCCTGCCTTGTATTACGACTAACAGATTCTGCTGTTGTTTCTGAACATCTTCCTTCTCACTATTATTATAAACTTTCCAAGCTACTTCCAGCAATCTATCCAAGTCACGCAATTCTGCACCCTCTAGCTTCTGTAGCTTCTTCCTTATATCCTCTTGTGACTGTCCTAGGAAAATCAAGGCCAACTGTATCTTAGCCTACTCTGTTTCTGTATCAAGATCAGTATATTTCCAGGCTGTTTCCTTCAAAAGTTCTAATAATGCAGACGCGGATTCTGCCTTTTCCTGCCTGACATTATATAACTTTGACCAGTATATTGTCTTAGGCATGGCATTCTGCACACCCATTACTATCTGATGCTGATATCTCCTTAGACTCCGCATTCCTACTGGAGTATTATAATCTCACATAGTGTCTTCTATAGGGAAATTCAGATCTACAGTCCCAGTTACGATCTCCCTAAATCGATCACGCGCAGTCCTTAATACCATCTCCTTTTCAGTAGGATCCATTAGGGTATCTAATAAAACCTGAATGTCATCCCAGTCTGGATTCTGAGTTTTCAAAATCATTTTCACTACACGTGCCACTTTACTCCAGTTTTCCTTATAGACTCCTGCTGATTGCTTCCAAAGCATTAAGTGTCCTGGTGAAAAAGGTACTTTAACATATACTGGCCCCTCTGCCCCAACCCCCTGTCTGAGAGGCGCCAATAATGCACCAGATGCCTGGTACCCTGCCTCCCCTCCCCGAATATCTCGCTGATGTGTTCTATGAGAGACTGGAGTATCACGATATTCCTTCCTTTCCTGGTAATCACCCTCATCTTCATCTGTCCTTTTTCCTTTTTCTATATTTTTTGGGGCCGGAGGGGCAGATGGAGCTACGGGGATATTAATAGTTCAAAATCATCATTCTCCGAATGCTGAGCTGCTTTTTCCGCAGCCGCACACTGCATACGTTTCTTTTCTTTTACACACCCTTAACATCGCTTGTCCGAGTTTACACTGATGGCAAACATCAACCCGCACGCTTTTTTCCATTCATCCTTATTTCTCAAAAAAAGGAACAAATCTACATAAGGTACTTCATCCCACTAGTTCTCACGCCGGCAATACAGCATCAATTGTATAATAGTCGAGTTACCCATTTTTCTGGCCACTGGACTTGGTCTCCTAATTTATATTGAGGCCACCAAACATTACAATAATCTATTAGTTTTACTTTTTGCATTGATTGCCCAAACCGTCCCTCTTTCCAATGATCTAAAATACATCCTAATGGAGTTGATTTAGGTATTGTTGGCATTGTATAATACTAATTATAATGACACAAGCAAGGCAGCACAAACTTTAAACAACACAATACAGATATTACCACACCTTCATAACAGATTACCACACCAGACCACTGATGCAAACAACACAAGTATTCCTTTAACAAATCTCTTCCTTATAACAGATTACCAGACCAGACCACTGATGCCGAACGTGCAGGGCTTTCGCTCCCGTCTTATGGACGGCACAAGGTTTATCCTTGGAGCTCCTTAGACCAACCAACAGAAGTTTTTGCCAGGTCTAACTGGCAGGCTTTTACCAGACCACAGAAGATGGTACCATCACCCAGTAAAAATAAGGCACCCCGTCTTACAAATACCTTTGGTCCGTCGAGGGCAGCAGAGGTCGGTTGAGGCCGATGGCTCCCCGAGAATCACTCGGTGCCGGCTGGAGCAGGATCGAAGCACAAGCCACCTCAGCAATGCCCGCGAAGTCCCATCTGGGTCGCCAAAACTGTTAGCGTGGCGACAAACACATAACCACTCGGAAGAGGTTGTATGTGGTGCTTTATTCGAGGCCCCGGGAACCAGGGGTACCACCCAAATCTGGCTCCGCAGTCCGTCACAGCATTACTGCAATTTATCCCCGAAAATTTCGCAAAGTGTATTTTCAACAGGTTACAACATTTCCTAATACATATGCATATGTAGATTGCTTCATCAGTGAGTTACGACACTGGCCCCTTCTGGACTTGCATGCCTCCCTCTGGTGGTCGTCAGGATGAAGTAAAATAGTCTTCCTCTGATCTTTTTCACCTTCCTTCTCTTGGGTAAAGTCCAGCTGGTACATGGCAACTTCCAAGTTGTTCTTCCTACCATCTTCCTTCTATCTCTACTCAACTAACTTTGGTATACAGGGTCTCATCCTTATCTCGCTACTTAAATAGATGCTGAGTACATAGTCCTCTACTCCTAACAGAGTACCCTTCTTACAAAGTAAAGCTTTTACGTGTTTTCACATTCCTATTTTCCTCTGCCTCTAATTCTAAAATAATTACTTCTAAAACAATCAGATTTGGGATATATTTCTTTTATTCTCTTTCTATCCCAACAATGGCAGTTGATGCCCCAAACCTTGATCCACCAGCGCCGTTACCTCAGCCAGGCCGGTTGACCCGGGGCAGCTGCGTGGTGCAGCCTGCTCTGCTCTGGCTCCCATCAGGGGTGTCAGGGCTCTGACCCCAAGCAGAGTGGCTGCCCAGCTCGTGTTTGTTCCCCTAAACTCACAGCATCAGTGATTTTAGAGTAGCTGGAGATCCTCATTCTCACAAAGGAGGAGTTGCAGGCCTGCTCTGCCTCAGTATCCCCCCAGCACTGTCCCCCCCAGCACTAACCCCCACATCCTGTGCCTCAGATTCCGTCCAGCACTAGCACCCCCCAATTCCATGCCTCAGTTTCCCCCAGCACTGCCCCCCCAATCGTGTACCTCAGTTCCCCCCCCCAGCACTAACCCCCCATCCTGTGCCTCAGTTTCGCCCAGCACTGCCCCCCCCCCCCCAATCGTGTGCCTGTTTCTCCCCCAGCACTAACCCCCCCATCCTGTGCCTCAGTTTTCCCTTGTGCCCCCCCCCGTCGGTGCAGCCAGCACCAGGCACTTGTGTTCATTACAACCCCTCCCCCCTGAAATCCCCCTTCCCACTTACAAAGGAGCCCCCCCTACCCCCTGCCCCCCTTTCCCCCCCCCCCCAAAAAAAAAAAAAAATCGACATTTTCATTGAAATTCCTTTTTTTTTTCTGTACAAAAAAATAGCACTTTGGGAACACAAACCCGACCCCGAACCCCCCCTAAAATGAACCCAAACCAAATCTTTCCCATCAGCCACAAAAAAACAATTTCCCCCCCCCCAAAAAAAAAAAATCCAAACAAAAACCTTGGATTTTCCAGCACACGATGAGATCCATGTCGTGACAGGGAATTATTGCCAGTGGGTGGGGGGGGCACCACCCCCAGGCCCCCCCCCTGCATACACCAGCCCCCCCCCCAAACAAAAAATTTAGGGTTAAAACAAAAAATTTAGGGAAATAGGGGGCTGGGGGGGCAAATTTTCCACCCTCAACTCCTGGAGGGGGAATAAAACTTGGGGAATAAAACTCGGGGGAAGGATAAAATGGGGTGGGGGGATTAAATTGGGGGGCAATAAATTGTGGCGGGGCACAAAGTTTGGGGGGGATATAAGCCTGGGGGGGTGGAAAATTGGGGGGATTATAAAAAATGGGGGGGGGGGGAGAAAAATTCAGGGGGGGGGTGTTAAAAAATTTGGGGGGGGAGAAAAAAGGGGGGGGGGGAATGGGGAAGGGGCTTGACCCCAGGCTGACACCCCCACATCAAGGCACATTTTGGGTGACCGTCCCTTGGGAATAGCTGGGGGTGGGGGGATTTTTTTGAGGGGGGGGCTTCTTTTTATTTCTTGAGGAGGGCACCTGCCTCCCAAAAACTGCCTTAATCCCCCCAAATAAATTGTGACCACCCAAATAAATTGTAACCCCCCCCAAAAAAATGTATAACCCCCCTATTAATAAATGCCCCTCCCCAAATTAGGAACACCCCCCCAAATATTAAATCCCCCCCTAAATATTAAACTCCCCACTAAAATTAAATGCCCCCCCCCCCAAGTGTTCCCCCCACCCCCCCAAAATCATCTCCCCCAGGACTATTTCCATAGGAAAATTAAGGAGCAAAAGGGCATGTCACCTGGAGGGGGGGGGGGGGGGGGGCACAACACCCCAAAACCCACCCCTGGGTTGTTTTTGTTTTTTTTTTTTTTTTTTGGGGGGGGGGGTGGGTGGTTTTGGCACTTGATTTTTGGGGGGGAAGGGTGTTTTGGGGTAAAAAAAGGGAGGGGGTTATCAAGGATCGAAGGAAAATTATTGGGGGGTGAGAAGTTTTAAATTGGGGAGGGGTTTAGGGCGAGGGAAGGGACGATTTTGGGGAGGGGGGTAAGGGGGGGCTCATAGTGCTTCACAGGTTATTAAAATACAAATGCGTAAAGTTTCCTATATAAAAATATACAAATGCAAAAATATAGCTCGAGAGAGAGCAGAGAGAGCCTGGCCAGGGGTTGGGGGAGGAATTTAAAGAGGAGGGGGTGTCACCCACCTGCTGCCCACCACCCTCCCCCCCCAAGGCCCCACACGGTTTGGTTTTATTTCCTTTTTTTTTTTTTACTAGAAAATAAAAATTATATATAAAGAGAGAAAAGCCCCAAAGCAGCTCCGTGGGGGGGTTGAGGGTCCCCCCTGTTACAAGGGAAATTATGGGGGGCGGAGGGAATTAATGAACCTCCCCACGGAGAGAAAATGGGAGGAATGGGCCCCCCAGGGAGGAGAAGTTGGGATTCTCCCTTCCCTAGGTGCAAAATAAGGGAAATTTCCCACCCCCCCCTCCCCCCCACAGGGAAGAAAATTGGGAGAATTTTTCCCCCCTGATGGAAAATAGGAGGAAATTTCCCCACCCAGGACCAAGGGGACAACTTGGGGGGGGGGGGGGGGGGGGTTGTGGTCACTTTGAACCCCCCTCTCTTAATTCTCCCCCCCCAAGGTCATTCCCAGCCCCATTTCCTGCTCTTTTTTCCCAAAAATTCCTCCTCAAGCCCCAAATTTCCCCTGGGGAGGGGGCACCCAACACCCGGATCCCAGCACTAATTTTTTTTTTTTGGGGGGGGGTGTTAAGCTCATTCTCACCCTGAGAGGAAATTCCCACCCCCTTAAAATTTGGGGGGGGGGGTTCTGGGACCCCCCCAGCTCCTTGGTAATGGGGGGAGGAAGAAGGGAGGTGGGAAAAGCCCAAAATGGGAAAATCCCGAGATTTTTCCCCAAAGGCGTCCCGATTTCCAACATAATAATTGTGTTGGTTTTTTTGCTTTTTTTTCAGGGGGTGGGGGCACAACCTCTCCTCCACCCCCCTCGATGATTTCCCCCTCCTCACCAAAAATTCCACTTCCCACAGGTGTGGAGGTTTTGAGCCCAAATTCTGATTTTTAAGCCCAAAAAAAGGTCCCTCCCAAAAAAAAAAAGCGTCACCCCCCTCCTCATGGGGGTCAGTGTGTGTGTCCCCCCCCAAATAAATCTGCTCCTGGTGCTCAGCCTGCTGGAGAGAGGAAAAAACTGAGGAAAAAAAATAGAAATAAATTGGGAATAAAATGGAAATAAAACGGAAATAAAATAAATCCAGTGAAGGGCGAGGGGGGGGCGGTCCTGGAACGGGGGGGGGACGGGACAATAGAAGAAAGCAAAACCTCACCCAGAATGGAAGAATTTTCAGGATTTCAGGACAAAAAATGACCTGGGGGGAGGGGTTGGTGATTTTTTTTTAGATTTTTGGGGCGGTTTTATGAATTTTTTCCTGTAAAAGGGGGGCAGGAGGGGGAACTTTTTTCCCCAGCCCCCTCCCCCCGCCAAAAAAAAAGAAAAGGGTCCCCCTGCTCCAGGATAAGGCATCCAAGAGACCAAAGCCATGGTCGCAGCAAAAATCTCTCCTCTCTCAAACGAACACATTTTAGATTTTTTTTTTATATATATAATAATAATATAGAATCTGCTTTTTTTTCCTTTTTTTTGTTTTTTTTTTGTTCCTTTTAGGGTTTTTTTTGTTGTTGTTGTTGGGTTTTTGGATGGGGTTTTTTTTTTGCCTCGCTAAAAGTACTCCAAGGATCTCATATATATATATATATATATATATAATTTTTTTTTTCTTGACCAAGGCATGATGGCATCGAAGGCTATGGAGGCAGGGGGGTCTCGTGGAGGTTTTCTGGGGGGAGAAAAGATAGGAAACCCCCCCCCCCCCAAAAAAAAAGAACAAAAAGACAAAAACAAATAAAAGAAAAAAACACAAAAAAAAAACAAAAAAGAAAAAAACCCAACAAACAAAAAACAAAAACCCAAAACAAAACAAAGAAACAAACAAAAAACAAAAACAAAAAAAACCCCAAAAAACAAAAGCAAAAAACAAAACAAAAAACAAAAAAACCCAAAAAAAAACCAAAAGAAAAAACAAAAAAGAAAAAACAAAAAAAAACAAAACAAAAAATCAAAACCAAACCAAACCAAAAAACACAAAAAACCCCAAAAAAACAAAAAACAAAAAGAAAAAGAAAAAAAAAGAAAAACAAAAAAAGAAAAACAAAAAACCCAAAAAGACAAAAAAAAAAAAAAAAAAACCCAAACAAACAAAAAACCAAAAAAGAAAAACAAAAAACCCAAAAAGACAAAAAAACAAACAAACAAACAAACAAACAAACAAACAAAAAAGCAAAAAAACAAAACAAAAAAAAACCCCGATCAGGTCAAGCCAAAATGGAAAAAAAAAAAAAAAAAAAAAATCTCCATAGAGCTCTTGGCCTTTGGGTGGGGGAGCAAAACCAGATTTGGGGGAAGAGCAGTTTAGTGCTGGGAGGTGCCAAAGGACATGAGGAGAGCCACCACCTCCCCCTGGTGGTTGTGACCACGAGGCCACCGGCCCCCCCCTGCCCCGGCCCCCGTGGCCACTCCCCTGCCCCACGTTGGGCGCCGCCCTCTCCCTCCCCCCTCCTCCCCCTTTTCCCTCCTCCTCAGAAGCCGTTGCCGCTGATGTTGATGGATTGGAGGTCGGCCACTTGCATGACGTTGATGCCACTGCTGGCCAGGCGGGCGATGCCCTCGGGACAGATGGCTTCCATGGCCACCATGTTGGTGGCGATGAGGGCGGAAGGGGTGGCCCCCCCATTGCCCTCCGCCGAGGCGCCGGTGTCCATGGGGACGGCGGAGACGTTCATGGTGACGCTGTTGGCTGCTGGGCCTCCTTTTTTGTTCTGGTGGGTTTTGATGTGCTTGGAGAGGTGGTCGCTCCTCATGAAACGTTTGGGACACTCCGGGCAAGCGAATTTTTTCTCACCTGGAAAAAGGGGGAGAGAGAAAAAGGGGAGGGTGAGGGGGACACCGGGAACGCCGAGCAGAGCTTTGCTCTTCCAGGCAGGAAGAAAAAGGGGGGGGGGAAAATGGAGGCTGAGCTGCTCTGCCCCACAAATCACTGGGGGCCACATTTCATAGAGCCATGGAAGGGACCCTAAAGCCCCCCCAGTGACAGTGCCATGGGGACGCCAAACCCCATCCCAGGAGGCTCCAAACACCATCCCAACCTTCAGCACCTCCAGGGATGGGGCAGCCACCCCAAAAATCATCTCCTGGACCACTCAGATGATCCCTTCCAAGTCAAACCATTCCATGATCCCAAACCATTCCCTCAGGGGGTGATGGAGGCCACCATGGGGTGACCAAATCATTCAGTGCCACCCCCCCTGCCATGGGGACACCTCCCCCCAAACCCCATCTCAACCTTCAGCACCTCCAGGGATGGGGCAGCCACAGCTTCTGGGGACACCCAGGGGCTCCCCCCCCTCCCAGGGAAGAATTTCTCCCTCATCTCCAACCTCAGGCTCCCCTCGGACACTTTCAAGCTGTTCCCCCTCCTCCCATCCCTCCAGGGCCTCATCCCAAATCCATCCCCAACGTTCCTGAAGGAACCTGGAGGTGCCTCCTGGAGGTCACCAAAGTCATCACCAAATCAGTGAGGTCAGAAAAAAACCTTTAGGGTCATCCAGACCAACCATTAACCCAGCCTGACACCAAGTGGAGGAACTGGGTGGAAGCACCCACTGGAATCACCTACAGGAGGAACCTACAGGAGGCACCTACAGGTACTTCCAGACCTGGAAACTGCCCTACGGCCTCCCTGGATCCTTCCTTTCTCAACTCCACCTCTCCCAACCCATCTCCAAGGCAGAGCAGCTTCAGCCCTCAGCTCCAGGAGGTCTCAGCACCCCCTGCAGAAGGTGTGACCCCCGGGGAAGGTGCTGACCCCCCCCCTCACCCTCTGCAGAAGGTGGGACCCCCGGGGAAGGTGCTGCCCCCCCCTCACCCGTGTGCGTGCGCTTGTGCCGCTGGAGCTCGTCGCTCCGGGTGAAACGCTTCCCGCAGAGGATCCAGGTGCAGACAAAAGGTCTCTCCCCCGTGTGCCACCTCAGGTGGGCTCTCAGGTGAGAGGTTTTGCCGTAGACCTTCCCGCAGCCTGGGATGTGGCAGATGTGTTGTTTTTTTTTTCCCTGGATCCCCAGAGCTCCTGGAAGGGAAAGAATAAAAAACAAGGCAGAAAGTTAAAATAAAATAAAACAAAATTAAATTAAAAAAAAACCCAACTGGCAAGATGCGGTTGGAATGATGGGATGGGTTGGGAGTGGGAAGTTCATCCAGTGCTGGCCCTGCCATGGGGACACCTCCCCCCAGTCCAGGGGACTCCAAACCCCATCTCAACCTTCAGCACCTCCAGGGATGGGGCAGCCACAGCTTCTGGGGACACCCAGGGGCTTCCCCCCCTCCCAGGGAAGAATTTCTCCCTCATCTCCAACCTCAGGCTCCCCTCGGACACTTTCAAGCTGTTCCCCCTCCTCCCATCCCTCCAGGGCCTCATCCCAAATCCATCCCCAACGTTCCTGAAGGAACCTGGAGGTGCCTCCTGGAGGTCACCAAAGTCATCACCAAATCAGTGAGGTCAGAAAAAAACCTTTAGGGTCATCCAGACCAACCATTAACCCAGCCTGACACCAAGTGGAGGAACTGGGTGGAAGCACCCACTGGAATCACCTACAGGAGGAGGAACCTACAGGAAAAACCTACAGGAGGAACCTCCTGCTGGAGGTATCTGAGGGCACTTCAGGCACTGGAAGTTGCTCCAAGGTCTCCCTGGAGCCTCCTCCAGACTGAACCCCCTCAACTCTCTTCCCCTGGCTCCAGAGCTGCTCATCCCTCCCAACAATCTCCAGAACCTCCTCTGGACACATTCCAAGAGCTCCATGAACTCCTGGTGGTTTGGCAAACCCCAGACCTGGATGCAGACTCCAGAACTGAACCAGACTCCGGTGAATAGAGATAAAAAAAGGCACTTTCAGGTTTTTCCACGTGATGGAGCAGCCTCACCTCCCCTCGCTGTCCTTGCAGTAGGGGCAGGTACAGGCTTCCCTCCGTGTTTTCCTTCCCTGCTGGGGTTGGGGGTCTGGACTGGTTTCTCCTTCTTCCACAGCTGGGTTCTCCTCTCCCAAACCATCCCCTCCGGCCCCGTGAAGACCCAACTGAGCCCCATGGTCACCTAGAAGAAAAAAAACCAAAAGAGGTCAGAGCAGGTCCTGCAGGAAGATCAGGAGGGAAGGAAAAGGAAGGTGTGGAAGTTCTCCAATCCCAACTTTTTGTTCCTTGATTTCTCCTCCATCTCCCAGCCCTGATTGCCCCACACCAAACCTTCTCCAGAACCTGCCCCAAAGCAAGGAATCCCCCCCCTCCCCAAACTCCTCTGAGTTTTGCTCCAAAGTCTGAAGGAGAGGGAGGAGCTGAGTCCCTCAGGACAAACAAACAACTCCCCTTGAGCCACCTGGGAAATATTTCAGCTATTTTAGAGTAGAAAACAGAGAAAAAAAATTAAACTCAATGGCACTGGGACAGCGCAGGAGAGCAAATGAGAAACAAAACATCACCAAGGAAAACCTGGAGTTCTCCCAGTCACACCTGCCTGCTTCCCAGATGGGTTTTTTGGATGCTGGAAGAGGGAGTTTGTCCCCTTTTCAAACATCTGGGTGAAAGCAAGAAGCTGCAGAGCAGATGTGAAGCTTCCTGCCAACCATAAACCCACCAAAAATGAGATGAAGATAAATAAACCAAGGCTGGAACACTGGATATTTTGGATTAGGAAGGGAGATAAATACATTAAAAAGGTTAAAAAACATCTGAGGAGGAAGTTCTTCCAAGGTTTAGGAATGATGAAGTCATGCTGCCAAGCTTACAACACAAAGGAACAGCAACCAATGGTCCTGGTGGGGTGGAAGGGAAGGAATTTTGGAAGCCCATCAGTTTCCACACTGGCCATCACCCCACTGCTTCTCTAACACTCCCAAAAACAGTTGATTTCCCCTCAAACTTGATTATTTTTGCCCTAGAAAGGCAGAGAGGGTGCAGAGTCAGGGTTAGGGATCTCTTTTCTACTGCAGATCATAAATCCCAATGGGTCTGCTGGCAGATTGAATGCCCAGATGCACCCATGGGTGGGGTGGCAGCACCCTTGGCTGGCTACAGCCTCAGGTTCCAGCCCCAAATTCACCTTTTTCTCCACCAACTTTCTCACCAGGGTTGAGATCTCAGCCTGGACGTGGTGGTGATGGTTGGAGGTTGGTGTCAAAGGCTGATGGGGCCATGGGGAGGCAATAAAAATGAGGGATGTGCCCTGGGGGATGTTGGTTCCCTCACTCCATCTCCTCTTCTCAGGTCCTGGAAGCTTCTTAAAAGAAGCTCAAAGCTGGGATTTCCAAAACTGGGATTTCCAAAGCTGGGATTTCCTCAAAACCAGCCCATGGACCTCTTGGTGGTGTCCTCCAAAGCTCCATCATGGCAAGAAGGCTGCAGCTGTGGTGACCAAGCTGGTGGCACCACCTTTTGAGAAGCCCTGCTGGGACAAAGGACCTTCAGCCAAGTGGTGGAATTTGTTTTTCAAATCTAGGTTTTCCAGCAGAACACCTAGCCAGAAGGAAGCACGTGGAGCATCCAGAAGAGTGGTGCTGGAGCTGGAGCAGAATGAACTTCAGGCTTCAGTTGGGCAAAAGGTCTCAGACACAGCCCGAGCTCTTCTCCTGCACCTGGGAAGCAATTTCACAACTTTGGGAGTCAAGGAAGAGGGAATGACAAAGAGTTTCTGGAATTGGGCACCCTTCCTGGAGTCCCAGGGCTCTGCCATCACCAGCAGGTGTCAGAGGAGCTCTGCAGAGGAGCTGGGAAGGACAAAAGACACATGGAAAAGATGGCAAAGAGTTCTCTGGTGGCTTTGCCAAGGATCCATGGGACCACTGTGGGATTTAGGGGCTGTGATCAACATCTGGGCCATGGTCCATGTCTGGGAATCCTCCAGTGAGAGGAAAAGATATGGTTTCCCTCCTCTGGGCTGTGGTGGCACCAATCAGAGCTTTGCTCTTCCAGGCAGGAAGAAAAAGGGAGAGTGGAAATGAGGCTGAGCTGCTCTGCCCCACAAATCACTGGGGTCCACATTTCATAGAGCCATGGGAGGGACCCTAAAGCCCCCCCAGTGCTACCCCCCATGCCATGGGGACACCTCCCCCCAAACCCCATCCCAACCTTCAGCACCAATGGGTGCTGGGGATGGGGCAAACACCCCAAAAATCATCTCCTGGACCACTCAGATGGGCTTGAAGGTTCCTTCCAAACCATTCCCTGATCCCAAACCATGGGCAGGGACACCTCCCCCCAGCCTAGGGGGCTCCAAACCCCATCCCAACCTTCAGCACCTCCAGGGATGGGGCAGCCACAGCGTCTGGGGACACCCAGGGCTCCCCCCCCTCCCAGGGAAGAATTTCTCCCTCATCTCCAACCTCAGACTCCCCTCGGACACTTTCAAGCTGTTTCCCCTCCTCCCATCCCTCCAGGGCGTCATCCCAAATCCATCCCCAACATTCCTGGAGGTGCCTCCTGGAGGTATCTGAGGGCATTCAGGTGCTGGAAGGTGCTCCAAGGTCTTAAGATCTCCCCAGAACCTTCTCTGCTTCTGCTTCTCCTTCTCCTCCTCCTCTCCAGACTGAAACCCCCCCAACTCTCTCCCTGGCTCCAGAGCTCCTCATCCCTCCCAGCAGCTCCAGAGCCCCCTCTGGATGGCTCCAACACTTCCATGTCCTCCTGGGGCGGGAGACCCAGAGCTGAACACAAAAACTCCAAGTGGGGTCTCAGGAGACCCCTCCTGAGATTCTCCTCCACTCACACCTCCTGGGCTAAGGCAGAGCTTTGCCACTGAGGAACAAGAACACCAAAGCACCAATCACCAGGTTTGTTACTGAGGAACCTGAGGCACCTGCTTGGCCCCCCTCAGGTCACCTCCCACCTGGACTGGTTTGGCCACGGGGGACAGAAGAGGAAGATGCCACCAGGGGGTGTCACCCATGTCACAGCCCAGAGGCTGCAGAACTCGGGGACATGGTCCCACCAGGGGGGATCCCAGCTGAAAGACACCAAGAACACCAGTGAGTAACAAACTGGGTCCAGTTCAGCCACCTCCAGCCCCCCACACTAAGGTGGAGAAGAGTAGAGTGACAGCCACCAGCTCCAGTGACAGCCACCAGGCCACGTCCCTTCTCATGGGGCAGCAGGAGGGGAACCATTTGTCCCTCCAGAAAGTGACATTTTTTAGTTAAAGTTATAAAGGGGTTTTTTTCCTGTTAAGGAAAGAATTTCATCCTGCTGCTAGGCTCCAGCTTTGACTGATTACAGAAAAAAAAAATTAAAAAAGCTTAATTACAGTGAAAACTAAAGTATTATGCTTTTAAGACAACTGGAATAAAGAACTAAAATTAAAAAAAAAAATCCAAACACTGTCCTTCTGATTACCTGTCCTGAAGTGACCACTTCTGGAGCCCTGCTCAGAACTCTTCACTGGGTCCTCCTGTACCTCACCACCTCCCATCCCTTCTGCTCCCTCAACACCAAACTCACCAAACTCAGTGATTTTAAAGCAAAAGTCTCCTCAGTCAGTTCCTCCCCAGCTCTGGTGACAGGTTACAGGGCTCACACCAGTAACCCAGCACCCAACATCAGCTTTTTTAAGCTTTTTAAGCCTCCTAGAGCCAGATCAGAGATTCCCCCCTGACCTGGGTACAAGCTGGGAGGAGCTGTGGTAGAAAAAGTATTAAAAAAAAAAATTATTAAAAAGTTGTATAAAAAGAAAGGGAAGAGATGGGTGCCCTCCCCAAAATGTTTGGGAGGAGGGGGAAAATCCAAGGCCTGATGTCTTGGAATGGCTTCAATCCACCCTGCAAGAGCCAATCTGGAGTTTGAGAGTTGGATGGGAGGGAGAAAAAAAGGGAGAAATAGAAACACCAACACCCAAATCCTCCTCTGCTTCCATCTAAATAAAGCAAAACCTGAATGAGAGGGAGGAGGAGGAAGGATCTGGTAGGAGGGAAAGCAGATCTTGTAGGTCAAGCTTCCTTCTTCCCATCTTGGGATGTGGTGAAGTCTTCAGGATATTGGAGTTTGAGGGGGTGGGGAGGAAGGAAAGTTGGTGGAGAAAAAGCAGCTGAATGATTTCTGGTTATTATCTCTGCTACTAAAAAAGATTTCCAAGTGTAAAGCTTCCCTGAAGGGCTGCCAAGGCCCTTGGGCAGGGTCATTAAGTCCTGAAGAAAGAAAAAAAGATATGAATAGAGCAAGGAGTGGGAGTTAATCCTTGGAAAACCCCAGGAGGGAACTGCCTGGGGGAACAGGAGCCCAGGAGCTGCCCCTGGTTCCTGGCCCAGACCTGGAGGGTGGGACTGAGCCCTAAGGACCCCCCCAAGAAGAGGAGGGGGTGGAACCCCCACTGAAAAAATCCCAAAAAGGATCCAAGTTTGGGCTCCTGAGGGTCTTCCAGCAAAATGTTTGGTGGGAGAAAAACCTCTTGGTTTGAGTCCTTTTCTTTAGCAAACCTGACAGGAGGTGAGAAATGCCCCTGGGAAAGTTGGGGGGGGGGGAAAGGAGCATTTTTAGATCCACCCCAGCTGACCTCAGGAGAAGGGAAACGTGGTCATTTTTAGGGAGGATCTGGGAAAAATTAAAAAAAAAAAAAGAAAAAAGAAAACAACAAACACTAAACCACCCAAACCCCCCCCATTTCTTGTGCAAACTCTGCAGTCTTGGCAGCTGCAGAGGAAAGGGGCGGAGGGAGGGGGGTAAGGGCTGTCACCACCAGCAGCTTTGGGCAAGAGGAAGTTTTGGAGCCAAAAAGAAAGCAGAAAAAAGAAAAAAAAACAAAACAAAACACACACACACAAAAAAAAAAAAAAAAAAAAAAAAATCAAACCTTTCCAGCTCACAACTTGAGTTCCCTCCTCCTCTTCCTCCTTTTCATTTAACTCTCCCCAAAGCACAGCTCTGAGGATCAGAGCCACAGGGCTGTACCCAAGGTGGAGTTTATTTTGGGCTAGAGTCCCCTCCTTTTTTTTTATCTCCTTTGATTTCCTTGCTCATTTGCAAGAGTTCACCTGCAGGAGGAAGTCACTGCTGTCCCTCAGCTGAGCCCACTCATCAGCCACCAAGTTCAGGGCCAAGTGGAAGGTTCTGCACTTGGGGGGAGGTGACCCCATGCACCCATTTTTGAGAGGAGAAAGGGACTGAGGGACAACCCTGAGGGAGAAAGACCTGGGGGGTGCTGGACCAGAAGGCTCAACATGAACCAGAAATGGGTGTTTGCAGCCCAGAAACCAACCACGTCCTGCACAAAAATGCAGGTGGAGAGAGGGGATTTCTTCCCATCTGCTCTGGGGGAGACCTTCCTGGGGGTGCTGGGTTCAGTTCTGGTGTCCCCAAGACCAGAAGGGACACAAAGCTCCTGGAAGGTTGTCCACTAAAATGCCTGGGAGCAGCACCCATGGGATTGGGGGTGCTCAGCCTGGAGAAGAGGAGGCTCCCAGGGGAACTCAGAGCAACCTCCAAGATCTGAGGGGGGCTCCAAGAAAGCTGGGGAGGGATCTGAGATGGGGGTGGAGAGAAGAGAGGACGTGGGAAAGGGGTTAAAAGTTGAAGAGGGGGTACATTGAGGTTGGAGATGAGGGAGAAATTCTTGGATTTGAAGGTGGGGAGGCCCCTGGGTGTCCCCAGAAGCTGTGGCTGCCCCATCCCTGGAGGTGCTGAAGGTTGGGATGGGGTTTGGAGCTCCCTGGCTGGGGGGAGGTGTCCCTGCCCATGGTTTGGGATCAGGGAATGGTTTGGGTTGGAAGGAACCATCTGAGTGGCCCAGGAGATGATTTTTGGGGTGGCTGCCCCATTCCTGGAGGTGCTGAAGGTTGGGATGGGGTTTTGGAGCTCCCTGGGCTGTGGGGAAAGGTCCCCATGGCAGGGGGAGTGGCACTGGGGGAGCTTTAAGGTCCATCCAACCCATTCCATGATTCCATTAATGAACAGAGAGGCTCAGGGTGAGTGATGCCCATGGGGATTTCCCCACCTCCTGGGTGTGCTTTGGGCTGGCCTCAAGCCAGCATCCTCCTGCGTGATCACCATCATCATCCTCCCCATCCCAGCATCTCCTTTTCCTCCTCCTGTGCTCCTCACACCATCAAGCATCTTAAGCTCATTATGGGGGTTTTTTGGGCCTGGTTTGGTAGGACCTGCCCAGGCTTACAGAGTGCTGCTGGTCCCCCTTTTCCCTGGCAGAGCCACCCCAGGGAAGGCTTTTGGCAGGACTGGAGGCTTCATCCCAGATTTCCCAACAAGCCAGACTGGAATTAAAGGGTCTAAGGAGATCTGTGGTTTACATTGGCAACGTGACAAAGGTATTTAGCAACTCTTGGCAGGGTTAAGGGGTCTTGGAAAAATTAGATGAGGTGATTTCTGAGCTCCCCTTCACCTCAGAGGGCTGAGTGCCCTTCCACCCCATCTCTCTCTTGATCCCACACCTCCGTCCCTCTTTCCTTCTCCTCAGAAAGGAAGTCTTGAATTTATCTGGATGCCCAGAACACCCCCACAATTAACAAGATGCCACAGAACTTGCCAGGTGGCTTCTTGGACTCATTCATCTCCAGAATCAAACACAATTGACTCATGGAGCCCAACCACCCCGTCACACACAGCCTTCCCCTCCCTCCCAGGAGTCACAGAATCCTGGAACGGGTTGGGATGGAAGGGACATCAAAGATCCCTCTCATTCCAACCCCCCTGCATGGGCAGGGGGCTCCAAACCCCATCCCAATCTTCAGCACCTCTAGGGATGGGGCCCCCACTCCAAAAATCATCTCCTGGGACCAGTCAGATGGTTTCCTTCCAACCCGAACCATTCCCTAATCCCAAACCATTCCCTCAGAGGGTGATGGAGGGCCACCATGGGGTGACAAATCATTCAGTGCCACCCCCCCCTGCCATGGGGACACCTCCCCCCAAACCCCATCCCAACCTTCAGCACCAATGGGTGCTGGGGATGGGGCAAACACCCCAAAAATCATCTCCTGGACCACTCAGATGGGCCTTGAAGGTTCCTTCCAAAACCATTCCCTGATCCCAAACCATGGGCAGGGACACCTCCCCCAGCCCAGGGGGCTCCAAACCCCATCCCAACCTTCAGCACCTCCAGGGATGGGGCAGCCACAGCTTTCTAGGGACACCCAGGGGGCTCCCCCCCCTCCCAGGGAAAGAATTTCTCCCTCATCTCCAACCTCAAGCTCCCCTCGGACACTTTCAAGCTGTTCCCCCTCCTCCCATCCCTCCAGGGCCTCATCCCAAATCCATCCCCAACATTCCTGGAGGTGCCTCCTGGAGGTATCTGAGGGCACTTCAGGTGCTCCAAGGTCTCCCTGGAGCCTTCTCCTCTCCAGGCTGCACACCCCCAACCCTCTCAGCTCCCAGGACGTCCTTTCCCCCACCACAAACCAAGGGCAGATGCTTTGCCCCAACCTCAAACCTTGGGGTTTTTTGCCTGGAATTTGTGGCTGTACCTCTCACATCTCCCCCTGGACCTCCTGGGTTGGGGAAGGACAGAGGAGTTTGAAAGACAAAGCAGGAGCTGACAGTCTGGAAAAAAGCCAGGGCTGAAATTACCCCAAAGTCCTCAGGGCTCCTGCAGAGAGATGATAAAGAGCAGAGTGCCCCAGGGTGAGGAGGAGCTCAGATAAAAAGGAGAGGGAAGATCAGGGCCTGGACAGACACTGCAGCTCCAGGAGAGGAAACTCTGCAGGGAGGAGACAAAGGGGTAAGCAGCACCCAAGCAGAGGGTGAGCAGCACCCAACCAGTCCAACTAGCACGGCTGCCAAGCCTGAGCACTGGTGTCCAGGAGGAGGAGGAAGAAGGTGGAGAAAAAGCAGGGGAAGGAGGAGCAGGAGGAGAAAGAGGGAGATGGAAGGGAAGGAGGAGGAGATGGAAGGAGAAGAAGGAGATGGAAGGAGGAGGAGAAGGAAAAGGAGGAGGAAAAGAAGGAGGAGGAGGAAAAGGAGGAGGAGGAGGAGGAAAAGGAGGAGGAGGGGAAAATGAGAGGAGGGGATGAAGGAGGAAGAGAAGATGAAAAGAGGAGGAGGAGAAGGAGGAGGAGAAGATGAAAGGAGAAGGAGATGAAAGGAGGAGGAAGGCTGCCCCACAGAGCCCCAGAAGCTGCCTGGCTGAAAGCCATGAGTGCAGTTCCCTGGCAGGATCCAAACTCCCTGTTTTGAGCAGAGGCTGGAATTTCCAGGGACTTTGTGTCACCTTTTGCAGTCAACTTCCCCCCCCCCCCCCCCCTTCTTTTTCTTACAGGGAGGAGGAGAGGTCAGCCAAGGAAACTGTGAGGGGATTTAAAGGTCCATCCCAGCTCCAGTTTAGAGAAGGAAATTTCACAATCTCATGATTTGGTGACGTGATGAAACAAAACAATTCCAGCAGGGGAAGGAGAGATCCTGTCAGGGCTTGATTCCCCTCTTCCCCTCCCATCCCATGTGGATGTCTCATCAAGGCTACAAAGCTTCCCTTAAAAAATCCCAAACTCTGAAGGAGACAATCAGGGCTTTGTGTGAGGGCTGAAGAGCCCGGGAAGAACAAAAGTGGCAGTGGAGAGCTCAGGGAGCAGATTTTCAAAGGGTTATTTTCTCCCCACTACCCCCCTCCCCGAGGCCTTTTTCAGAAGAATGAGACCTCAGAGCCCCAAAAGGAGGTGGGTGCTGCCCCCAAAACCCCCCAGAGGAAGAGATTGATGTGTCCCAGTCCCACCAGTGTCCTCTGGAACCTTCCCAGCTCCGTGCCTCCCCTGAAATAAAAATTCCTTGGGCTGGAAGGGGTTTAAATCTGGCACTGACCTAATGGGAAGGTTGTTTACCCAGCACTTATTATGGCCAGGAAGGGCACCCAGGTTCTGGCAGACGGGCAGGGACAGGTAGAGGGGGACATGGAGCCACTTGGCTGATGGAACCTGACAGACACAGAGTGAAAATGTCCCTCTCTTCCCTTCCTAAAACTGGCTCAGAAGGGAAAGCAAAACCCCCAGGCTCACAGACATCTCAAAATCCCACCCAGAATGTCCATTCCCCAGCACTGGGGTGACATTCAGGTGACTCCTAAGGTGACATTTGGGTGACACCCACGCTCTGGGGGACACCTCACAGGGTGTTTTCAACCTCCACTTTTGCACTCTTTTCACCCCTTCATCCCATGGGACTGCCCACTCGTGGAGGGGGGAGAGGTGGCAACACACCCCCTGGTGATGCCCAAGAGGGGACATTCCTGTGCCCACCTGTCACCAGAGCCACCTGCAAGGCCTGTCCTGCCTGCATACCAGCCTGTTATGGTCACAGAACCTCCTCAGCTGCAAACCAAGCACCTCATTAACAAACCCAAAACTCAGCTAAGTCAGCTCCAGGTGCAACAAAAAAATACCCACTTAGGTTTTACGTAGTTTTTGGGGTTTTTTTTTCCGGACCTTTTCTCAGCTCTCAATATCTCCAGAAGGGAAATTCCTCTTTGCGAAAAAAAACCCCAAAAAAAGCAGAATAAAGCTCACCAACCACTCACCCCCCAGGACTGGAAGACTCCCCCACTCACGCCACAGGGTA
>NW_027286015.1:0-49051 GCF_036169615.1 Heliangelus exortis
TTGACCGAGCCCGGGGCCACCCACGGGGGGGGGGGGATGGGGGGGTCCCCGGGGCCACCAAACTCCGGGGGTGGCTCCTGGCAACCGCCCCCCCCCCCCCTTTGTGTCCCTCGGGGTCCTTGGGGTCCCCCCCCAGTGCTCCCAGTGCCCCCCCAGTGCTCCCAGTGCCCCCCCCAGTGCTCCCAGTGCCCCCCCGGAGGTTCTGTCCCTCCCCTCCCCCCCCCAAAGGTCACGTGTTGGGAACGTTCACTCTGGAACCCACTGATGGGGCACAGGGACCCAGTATGGACCAGTACAGACCAGTATGGTCCAGTGCAGACCAGTATGGACCAGTACACACCCCAGTATGGCCCAGTACAGACCCCAGTATGGTCCAGTACAGACAAGTGCTGCCCAGTATGGACCAGTGCTGCCCAGTGTGACCCGGTACACCCCAGTATGGCCCAGTACAGACCAGTGTGACCCTGTACTCCCCAGTATAGCTCAGTACAGACCAGTGCAACACTGTACAACCCAGTATAGCCCAGTACACACCAGTGCTGCCCAGTGTGACCCTTTACACCCCAGTACAGACCAGTGCTGACCAGTGTGACCCTGTACACCCCAGTATAGCCCAGTACAGACCAGTATCACCCTGTACACCCCAGTATGGCCCAGTACAGACCAATGTGATCCTGTACTCCCCAGTACAGCCCAGTACACACCAGTGCTGTCCAGTGTCACCCTTAACACCCCAGTACAGACCAGTACAAACCAGTGCTGACCCTGTACTCCCCAGTACAGACCAGTGCTGCCCAGTGTGACCCTGTACACCCCAGTACAGACCAGTGCTGCCCAGTGTGACCCTGTACACCCCAGTACAGACCAGTGCTGCCCAGTATAGCCCAGTGGTGCCACCCGTGGGTCTGAGCCCCCCCAGTAAAGCCCCCGACACAATCTCTGGGGTGAATGTAAACAGATTTATTGAGCCCCCCCGGAGCCCCCCCCACACCCAAGGGCTGGCGATGACGTCATGATGACGTCACCGTGACGTCACCCCCGGGGAATTACAACGATGGTGGAGGAGGGGGGGGGGGAGGGGGAACAGAATTTAGTGTCTGACTGCATGAAAGGGGGGGGGGGAGGGAAGGATAAAAATAATTAAAAGTCATTAAGAATTAATTAATCATCATCATGAAGAGTCCCCGGGGTGGGGGGAGGGGGGGGGTCACTGCTCTCCCTCCCAGCACCCATTTTTGGGTGGGTTCAAGGCACTTTTTGAGTGAGGGGTTGGCAGCGTCGCCCTCCCCAACCCCCCCCCCCCCCCCAACCACTTCGTGGGTTAATTAAGGAATTGATTAATTCTCCATTAATTAATTGGGCTGGGAAAGGGGGGGGAGAGGCCCCTGGCTGGGAATTCCACGCCCCCACCCCAGAGTTTTGTTCCCTGGCTTCATTTGGGATTTTTTTCTTTTTTCACTTTTTACCAAATCGCTCCCAATTTTCAGGGATTTTGCCGGAATTTGGGGATTTTTGGAGGTGGGGGAGGGGGTGGGGGGGGGATTGGGATTGGGGGTGGGGTTGTCCCCATTTCTTCCCCCCCCCCCTCAGCTTCTTCACCCCCTCATCAGACCCCAAACCCGTGCGGAAGATCCCAAAAATCCCAAAGAATTCACTGAAATTGCCCAAACCGGTGGCAATCGACCCAAAAAAAAAAAAAAAAAACCCCAAACACTAAAAAGGCCACGCGGGTGGGGGGTTGGGTGTCCCCACGGGCAGGACGGGCAGAGTGGGGTCACCTCACGGTTGGGGTCACCTCATCTCCAGTTGCCACGAGCCCGGAAACGTTAAAAAATAAATTACGTCAAAAAAAAAAAAAAAAACCCAAAACCGTTTTTTTTTTTTTTTTTTTTTTGGGGGGGGGGGGAAGGGGTGGAATTTGGGGTTTTTTTTTTTTTGGGGTGGGGTTTTTTTTTTTTTTAAAATTCATCGTGTCGCACCAAAGCCTCCCCAAAATCCGTGGCCTGGCTGCCCACGAAGAGGTCGTACTTCTCCACGATCTCCTCTTTGGTCAACTTCCCGTCCTGGAATTGGGGGGAAAACAGAGAAAAGGGTCCGAATTTGGGTTTTTTTGGGGGGGGAGGGGGATTTTTTGGGAGGGGGAGGGGAAGGGGGGTGACCTTGTTCTGGTCAGACTCGTAGACGAGGTGCCGGGCCTCGGCCTCGGCGTGGTCGTAGTCGGAGGGGAGGATCCAGTCCTTGGTCTCCTCTTTGTCCATCTTCCCGTCCCGGTTTTTGTCGCGGAATTCCAGGAATTGCTCCCGCTCCGTCCGCACCCACTCGGGCTCCTCCGCCTCCCCGTCCTGGCTGTACATGTCCCCTGCCGGCAGGAAAGGGCCGTGGCCACCAACGCACCACGGGGGCCACCCAGACGGGGTCGTCACCAACCCGTGGACACCATGACCCAACGGTCATCGCCAACCCGTGGGGGTCACCAACCCGTGGGGGTCACCAATTCATGGGGGTCACCAACCCGTGGGTGTCACCAAGCCATGGACACCATGACCCCACGGTCATCGCCAACCCGTGGGGGTCACCAACCCATGGGGGTCACCAACCCATGGACACCATGACCCCGTGGTCATCACCAACCCATGGGTGTCACCAACCCATGGGGGTCACCAACCCATGGACACCATGACCCCGTGGCCATCACCAACCCATGGGGGTCACCAACCCATGGACACCATGACCCAGGGTCACCATTAGGTAGGGTCAGAACCAACCCATGGATGTCACCAACCCATGGGTGTCACCAACCCATGGACACCATGACCCAGGGTCACCATTAGCCCATGGTCAGAACAAACTCATGGGTGTCACCACCCTCTGGTCACCACCACCCATGGTCATCACCTTCATGATCACCACCACCCATGGTCATCACCAATTCATGGACTCCATGACCCAGGGTCACCATCAGCTCATGGTCAGAACCAACCCATGGATGTCACCAACCCATGGATGTCACCAACCCATGGATGTCACCAACCCATGGACCAAGCCATGGTCATCACCACCCCCTGGTCACCACCACCATGGTCATCACCTCCATGATCACCACCACCCTCTGGTCATCACCAACCCATGGGTGTCACCAACCCAGGGACACCATGACCCAGGGTCACCATCAGCTCATGGTCATCACCAACCCATGGGTGTCACCAAGCCATGGTCATCACCACCCCCTGGTCACAACCAACCAATGGACACCATGACCCAGGGTCACCATCAGCCCATGGTCACCACCACCCCATGGGTGTCACCACCCCACAGTCACCACCACCCCATGGTTGTCACCACCCAATGGCTGCTACCACCCTATGGTTGCCACCACCCCATGGTTGCCACCACCCCATGGTTGCCACCACCTCACAGCCACCAACCCAAGGCCACCACTGCCCATAGTTGCTACCACCCCACGTCACCACCATGGTCACTGCCACCCATGGCCACCACCCCCCCATGACTGTCACCACCAACCCAACCCAACCCAACCCAACCCAACCCAACCCAACCCAACCAACCCATGGAGATGCCAAAGGTTCCCCAGGGCTCTGGGAGGTCCCCCCTGAGCACCCCAGGGCGTTGGGATGGAGCCTGAGAGACCCCAGGGGAGTGGGGACAGATCTGGGGTGGGGACAGATCCCAGGTGGGAGTGGGGACAGGTCCCAGGTGGGGGTGGGGACAGACAGATCCCAAGTGGGGACAGATCTGGGGTGGGGACAGATCCCAGGGGAGAGTGGGGACAGATCCCAGATGGAGGTGGGGAGAGATCTCAGGTGGGAGTGGGGACAGATCTGGGGTGGGAGTGGGGACAGGTCCAAGGTGGGGGTGGGGACAGGTCCCAGGAGGGGACAGATCTTGAGTGGGAGTGGGGACAGATCCCAGGTGGGAATTTCATGGAGATGACCCAAGCCCCAGAGCAGGACGGGAGGGGCCATGGGGCCACTGACCTATGTACTCCTCCAGGTCGATGAAGCCGTCCCCGTTCTTGTCGATGTCCTCCATGGTTTCCTGGAGCAGAAGCCACGGTGAGGGTCCCGCCCGCGGGGTCCCCGCTGCCGCCACGTCCCCGGCGGGGCCACCCACCTGCACCACGATGTCCTTCATGTAGTCGTACTCCTCGGGGTGGAGGAAGGCTGTGAACTCCTCCTTGGTGGCCGTGAGGTCCCCGTCCTTGTCGGCCATCTTGAAGCGCCGCTCGTCCCGCACCATCATCTGTTTGTAGTTGAAGCCGTCGTCGGGGTCGGGGTCATCTGGGGAGGGGAAGAGGTGGCACGGGGGGTGAGTGGGGGAGGGGGCAGAGGCCCCTGGGGCATCACTGACCCCACCTCAACCTCTTCAACCCGACCTCAACTCGGCCTTCAACCTCCTCAGCCCAACCTTCAACTGCTTCACCTCAACCTCAACCACCTCAATCCAACCCCAACCTCAACCACCTCAACCACAACCTCAACCACAACCACCTCAATCCAACCACAACCACAACCACCCCAACCACAACCTCAACCACAATCTCAACCACAACCACAACCTCAATCCAACCTCAACCACCTCAATCCAACCACAGCCATAACCACAACCTCAACCTCCTCAACCTCAACCTGAACCATCTCAATCCAACCCCAACCTCCTTAACTCAAACCTCAGGCGCCTCAATCTCCTCAACCTCAAATTAAATCCCACCTCAACCTTCTCAACCTCCACCTAAGTCCAAGCCCAACCTCAACTCAACCTCAAGCACCTCAAACTCAACCCAACCTCAACCTCCTCAAGCCAACCTTAATCTCAACCCAACCTCAAGCACCTTAACCCAACCTCCTTAACCCAACCTCAACTTCCTCAACCCAATCTCAACTTCCTAAACCCAACCCCAACCTCCTAAACCCAACCTCAACTTCCTAAACCCAACCCCAAATTTCCCAACCCAACCCAACCCCCCCTCCCAACAGCCCCCTGCACCTCAGCCCCTGGTTGTCCCCTGCCTGTGCCAGCAGGATGAAGATGAGGAGGAGGAGGTGCCAGGAGCCCTGGGACACCCCCCCCCCCACCAGCCATCCCCAGCCCCCAGACCTCAGAGGTTTTTTTTGGGCCAGGAGGGCTCAGCCTGAGCTATTTCTGGAGCAGAATGTGTAAGAGGATCCGGGGCTGTGGTGCTGGGGTGGCTTCAAAGGCTGGGCAGGAGGGGAGGGGACATCTGGGCACACAAGGCCACTCGATAAAGCCCCGGTGACAGCTCCAGATAAGCCCCAGGACGTGGCTGAGGTGGGCTCTGGGTGGCCCAGCAGAAAAAAAAGGGTGGGGGGACCCAGCCCCCGGGGCTTTGGGGTGGGGGAAATGCAGAAGAAAAGGCTCTGAGGGGGATGAGAGCCCAGCCAAGCCCTGAGGTGTCACCTGAAGTCACCTCCCGGGGATGAAGTTTCCTCATTTTGGGCTCAGTTTGGCCCCCGGGGTGAGGGAGGAGAAGTTTGGGGCTCTACAAAATGATTTCATTTCCTGGGGGTCAGCCCAGTTCGGAACTGGGGGAGCCCGGGTTCCAAAAAGGGTTAAACCCACCCAAAAAAACCCAAACCCCACTTTGGGGTTGGGTCCCTGAGTGGTTGGTGGGGGGGTGGGAACCTCGATCCAAGGAGACCCCCCCGAGCTCCAACCCCTCCTGTGGGGCTGAGGAACTGCACCCACTCCTCCCCCTTGCTGCAAGCTGAGGGGGTTGGGCTCTTTTCAAGCCTAAAATCTTCTTTTTTCTTTTTTTTTTTTTTTTTTTTTTTTCCCCAGCCTGTTTTTTCACTTCAACAAAGGAAACCTCTTGGCTGTCACCTCCCTCCTTCCCCTCCAAGATCTCAACCCTCACCCCAGCTGCTCCACCTTCAGAAAACCACCGAGAAAACCTCAAAAACCACCCTGAAAAAAAAGGAAAAAAAAAAGGAAAAAAAAAAAAAAGAAAAAAAGAAAAAAAAAAGGAAAAGAAAAAAAGGAAAAAAAAGACAAAAAAAGAAAAGAAGAGGTCACTGAGCAAAAAGCCAAAAAGCCACCTCTTGCTTTGCCAGGCTGGGCAGGGGGGGTTCCTCAGCTCCTCCCTGGGTGGGTGAGGGAAGTTCTGAACCCACCCTGGGTCTCCTGGCTGGGATCCCAAGTTCTCCAGCAGCATTTCCAGGAGGAGCTGAGGATTCCTGAAGAAGGGAGCGTGGAGTAAAGGCTGAGGAGCTGCTGGGGGTGGGCAGGCACCTCCTGCTCTGCTGCAGGAACCCTTTGCTCATCAAGGGTTTGGGCTGGAAAGAGCCCACACCCACCAGGCAGAAACCCCAAAAAGTGGGAGAAAAACTCTCCTTTTCTTCTCCACTTCTCCAGATCCTCTTCTCCCCCTCCTAGGATCACCTCTCCCACTCCTAGATCCTCCTCTCCCCCTCCTGGATCCTCTTCTCCCCCTCTTAGGATCATCTCTCCCCCTCTTAGATCCTCCTCTCCCCCTTCAGAACTCTCCTCCCCCTCCTGGATCCTTTTTCCCCCCTTCCCAGATCCCCTTCTCCCCCTCCCAGGACCTCTTCTCCCCCTCTATCATCTCTCCTCTCCCTCCTAAACCACCTCCTCCCCTCTCCCAGATTCCCTTCTCCCTCTCCCAGATTCCCTTTTCTCCCAGATTCCCTTCTCCCTCTCCCAGATCCTCTTCCCCTCTCCAGATCCTCTTCCCCTCTCCCAGATTCCCTTCTCTCTCTCCCAGATTCCCTTCTCCCTCTCCCAGATCCTCTTCCCCTCTCCAGATCCTCTTCCCCTTTCCCAGATTCCCTTCTCCCCCTCCCATGTCCCCTTCTCCCATCCCAGCTCCTTCCCTCTCCCTCCTGGGACCTCTCCTCCCTTTCCAGGATCATCCTCTCCCCCTTTTCCAAAGTTGGCTCTGAGCCTGCAGACCCCCCAGGACCTCCCCAATCCCATTCCTTAAGGAATCATTATCCAAGACCACCCCTGGGAGCTGGGGGGGGAGATGGGGTGTGGATGTTCTCCCCCCCCCTCCCATCACTTCTCCCTCTTTGAAACCAAGAGCCCGAGGGCCTCCACAGGTTCCTCTTCCAAACATTTGACTATTTTTGGAAATATTTAGTAAATCCAAGTGGATTTCATGCTTGGGAGCTGTAGCTCATCACACCATAAATGTCAGCGTGCCAGGAGGAGGAGGAGGGAGCAGCCACAGCTTCTCCAACCTCTTAACCCCAGAGGAGCTTCTTCTTCCCTGGCTCCTGGGGTTCTCCTCGGGGGTTACAACCTCCCAGCTCTGAAGTTACCTCCAGGTTACACACAGCTGGGAAGAAAAATTCCTTCTTAAATCATCTTCAGGGGTTTAGGGAGGGTGGAGGGTGCAGCCAGCCAGAAAAAAATTAAAAAAAAAAAAAAAAAAGTGGCTTGGAGAGCCCCGGGTCCCTCTGCAGACACCAAACACCACCAAGGGATGGAAAATTAAGATGTAAGGGGCAAAAAAAAAAAGCCATAAATCAGTCACAGAATCAAGGCTGGGTTGGAAGGGACCTCGGGGTCCAACCCCAAAGCCTCAGCCCTGAAGGTCTGAACCCCACCAGGGCTCATGATCAGGTTTGGAGCTGCTTTGCAGCAGAAGGAACATCAATAAAGCAGAGGCAGGAGGTTCTCCACCCAGGGCCTCTCCTTCCAGGGCTCAGGGTCCAACCCCAAAGCCTCAGCCCCGTGGGTCTAAACCCCACCAGGGCAATGATCAGGTTTGGAGCTGATTTGCAGCAGAAGGAACATCAATAAAGCAGAGTCAGGAGGTTCTCCATCCAGCCAGGGCCTCTCCTTCCAGGGCTTGGGGTTCAACCCCAAAGCCTCAGCCCTGAAGGTCTGAACCCCACCAGGGCTCATGATGAGTTTTGGAGCTGATTTGCAGCAGGAGGAACATCAATAAAGCAGAGTCAGGAGGTTCTCCAGCCAGGGCCTCTCCTTCCAAGGCTCAGCACCACCAGGACTCAACTCGGGAGCCATTTTTTTGGTTTTTTTTTGGGGGTCAGCGTTGGCTTTTTTTTTTTTTTTTTTTTTTTCGGTCTTTTTTTTTTTTTTTTTTTTGAGGGGGGAAGGGTCCGCTCTGCTTTATTGAGGAGAGAGCCCACCACCACGGGGTCAGCTCACCCCTTACCCAGGAGGGTCAGGAGGTTCTCCAGCCAGGGCCTCTCCTTCCAAGGCTCAGCATCACTGGGACTCAACTCGGGAGCCGTTTTTTTTGGGTTTTTTGGGGTCAGCGTTGGCTTTTTTTTTTTTTTTTTTTTTTTTCGGTTGTGTTTTGTTTTTTTTTTTTTTGAGGGGGGAGGGGTCCACTCTGCTTTATTGAGGAGAGAGCCCACCACCACGGGGTCAGCTCACCCCTTACCCAGGAGGGTCAGGAGGTTCTCCAGCCAGGGCCTCTCCTTCCAAGGCTCAGCACCACCGGGACTCAACTCGGGAGCCGTTTTTTTGGTTTTTTTTTTGGCTTTTTTTGGCTTTTTTTTTTTTTTTCAGTCTTTTTTTTTTTTTTTTTTTTTTGAGGGGGGAAGGGTCCGCTCTGCTTTATTGAGGAGAGAGCCCACCACCACGGGGTCAGCTCACCCCTTACCCAGGTAGGTGCCATAGGTGACGTTCCTGTACTCATCCCAGGAGATGAGGCCATCTTGGTTGGTGTCAAACTCCTGCCACTGCCGTTCCACACTCTCATACACGTATTTCTTCTGGGCCTTCTTAATCCAGGCTTTCAGCTCCCCCTCCGTCACCAACCCATCCTTATCCGTGTCTATCTTATCTACCATCACTCTACAAAAACAAAACAGGAAGGTTCAAGCCCCCCAGCCTGCTGGGCCCCCACACCTACCTAAGATGTAGCCGTAGGTGGCGTTTTTATATTCCTCCCAGGAAACCAGCCCGTCCTCATTGAGGTCGTGGCCTTTCCACTGCCGCTCTACGTCCTCGTAGATCCAACGTTTTTGGGCAAATTTGATCCAATCCTTCAGCTCCTCCACAGTCACCAACCCGTCCTTGTCCTCGTCTATTTTACTTACGATCTTGCTGTTGGGGAACGTAGAGAGACCCGGGAGAAGTTAGGAGGGGAACAAAAAAAAAAAAAGGTGGAATGGGAGGGGCTCGGGTGGCGCCGGGTGGTGGGGGTGGTGGAGGGAGTTGAGGGACATCATCATCATCATCATCATCATCAACATCACCCACATCATCACCATCATCATCATCACCATCACCAATCATTGGGATGATGATGATATCATCATCATCATCCACATCATCATCATCAACATCATCATCATCATCATCAACATCATCACCCACATCATCATCATCATCAACATCACCATCACCATCATCACCATCACCAATCATTGGGATGATGATGATCTCACCATCATCATTATCAGCATTATCATCATCATCATCATCACCATCACCAATTATTGGGATGATGATGATGACCTCATCATCAACATCAACATCACCATCATCATCATCATCATCATCATCACCCACATCATCAACATCACCATCATCATCATCATCAACAACATCATCATCATCATCATCATTACCATCAACATCACCATCATAATCATCATCATCACCATCATCACCATCACCAATCATTGGGATGATGATGATATCATCATCATCATCATCATCATCATCATCATCATCATCATCATCATCATCATCATCATCACCAATCATTGGGATGATGATGATGATCTCATCATCACCATCATCATAATCATCATCATCATCAACATCACCATCATCACCATCACCAATCATTGGGATGATGATGATCTCACCATCATCATCACAATCATCACCACCATCACCATCATCACCAATCACTGGATGATGATTATTATCTCATTATTATCTCCTGGCCAACCAGGCCCAGGAAACCCCCGTAGGGTTTGGCCACCCAAACACCCGCTCGCTCGCCCACTCTTGAGGTGCCCCAAGAAGGGTTTGGGTTGGAAGGGACCTTTGGGATCACCTGGTTCCAACCCCTCTGCTCATGGGAAGGGACATCTTGGAGTCACTGAAATGTCTGGGTTGGAGGAAGATCTTGAAGATCGTGCAGTCCAACCAACACCAAGTCCAACCAACACCAAGTCCAACCAACACCAAGTCCAACCATCACCATGTCCAACTCTTACCAAATCCAACCCCAGACCTCTCCCATCAGCCCAGATCCCTCCAACCCCCCCCAAGTTCTGGATTCTTCAGGATTAGGATTCTGGGTTGGAGAAAGACCTTTGAAGATCATCCAGTCCAACTCTTTCCAAGTCCAACCATCACCAAATCCAACCAACACCAAGTCCAACTCTTCCCAAGTCCAACTACCAGACATCTCAGACCTCTCCCACCAGCCCAGATCCCTCCAACCCCCACCAGGTTCTGGATTCTTCAGGATTAGGGTTTTGGGTCCCAAAGTGAAGATCATCCAGTCCAACTCTTCCAAGTCCAACCCCAGACCTCTCAGAGCTCTCCCACCAGCCCAGGTCCCTCCAAGCCCCCCCAGATCCCAGATTCCTCAGGGAGCAGCTGCCTCAGGAGCCCCCACGTCGGTTCAAGGCCTTGGGAAGCTCCCAGTGGTGCAGTGGGAGCCACCCGGGTGTCCTGAGCCCCAAAACCTCACCTTCCCCAGCCCCCCAAAAGCCTAAGAATTAAAAAAGGCCCCGGAAGAGAAGCTGAGGTGGGATCCCAGGAGCAGGGTTGGGAGCCCAGGAGCAGGGTTGGGAGCCCAGGAGCAGGGTTGGGATCCCAGGAGCAGGGTTGGGAGCCCAGGAGCAGGGTTGGGAGCCCAGGAGCAGGGTTGGGATCCCAGGAGCAGGGTTGGGATCCCAGGAGCAGGGTTGGGATCCCAGGAGCAGGGTTGGGAGCCCAGGAGCAGGGTTGGGAGCCCAGGAGCAGGGCTGGGAGCCCAGGAGCAGGGTTGGGATCCCAGGAGCAGGGTTGGGAGCCCAGGAGCAGGGTTGGGAGCCCAGGAGCAGGGTTGGGAGCCCAGGAGCAGGGTTGGGAGCCAACCCGCCCCGTGCCTGCTCCTCTTATTTTTAGCAGCAGCTGCGAGGAAGAGGCGGGGGGGGAGGAATGTGGGGGGGCTGCAGGGACAGGGGGGGCTGGGGAATCCTCCGGGGTTACTCTGAGGGGGGAGGAGAAGGAGGAGGAGGAGGAGGAGAAGGAGGAAGAAGAGGAAGAGGAGGAGGAGGACGAAGAAGAGGAGGAGGAGGAGGAGGAGGAAGAGCAGGAGGAGGAGGAGAAGGAGGACGAAGAAGAGGAGGAGGAGAAGGAGGAAGGAGGAGGAGGAGGAGGAAGAGCAGGAGGAGGAGGAGGACGAAGAAGAGGAGGAGGAGGAGGAAGAGCAGGAGGAGAAGGAGGAGGAGGAAGAAGAGGAGGAGGAAGAGGAGGAAGAGGTGGAGGAGGAGGAAGAAGAAGAGGAGGAGGAGGAGGAGGGGGAGGCAGGAGGAGGAAGAGGAGGAGGAGGAAGAGCAGGAGGAGGAGGAGGAAGGCCCAGGGCAAACGTTGGCCCCGGGGCACAGGGGGGAGTGCGGTGGGAAAGGGGTTGGGATGGGGTTGGGATGGGGTTGGGATGGGATTGGGATGGGGTTGGTTGGGGTTGGGATGGGGTTGGTTGGGGTTGGGATGGGGTTTTCCTCTTGGCAGGAGGTTGGGAGGTGAAACCCAAGAGGGGTTTCAGGAAGTTGGGGTTGGGAATCACCCCCAGGGGAGCAGCCAAAGCTCCCAAAGAGCCTGAAGGGGAAAAAAGGGGAAAAAAAAAGCAAAAAAAAAGCACCACCCCATCCAGGCCCTGGTGGGATGAGCTGTGCAGAGCTTTCCCAGCAATATCCCAAATATTCCCTCTTTTTGGGGTTATGGGTCTCAGTGGGTGCTGAGAGACCCCAGCTCTGCCTCTCCTCCTCCTCCTCTTTGGGTTTTTTGGCCTCTGCTCTTTTGTTTTCTGCAATTTTTTGGTGCCTTCAATTGTTTGGTGAAATTTTTTGTTCAATTTTTTCTCCCATTTTTTTTCTCCTTTCCACTCTTTTCTCCTTCATATTTTTCTCTTTTAAATTCTTCTGATTTTTTTCTCTTTTACAGCTTTCCCTCCTTTACATTTTTCCCTCTGTTACATTTTTGCCCCTTTACATTTTTTTCTCTTTTAAAACTTTTTGCTCCTCTGGTTTTGCCCCTTTAAAATTTTTGCTCCTTTAAAATTCTGCTCTTTTGATCTTTCTGCTCCTTTCAGCTTTTTGCTCCTCTGATTTTTTACTCCTTTATTTTTTTTCCTTTACATTTTTTGCTCCTTGTATTTTTTCTCTTTTTAATTTTTTACTCCTTTACATTTTATCTCCTTTACACTTTTTTCTCTTTACAATTTTTTGCTCCTTTATATTTTTGCCTCCTTTCAATTTCTCTTTTAAACTTTTCTCTCCAATTTTTGGTCCTTTAAACTTTTTGCTCCTTCAATTTTTTTCTTCCTTTACATTTTTTTCTCCTCTTTTCCTCCTTTACATTTTTTCCTCCTTTACAGTTTTTCCTCCTCTTTTCCTTTACATTTTTTCCTCCTCTTTTCCTCCTTTTTTTCCTCCTCTACATTTTTTCCTCCTCTTTTCCTCCTTTAATTTTTTTCACCTTTACATTTTTTCCTCCTCTTTTCCTCCTTTAATTTTTTCCTCCTCTTTTCCTCCTTTAATTTTTTCCTCCTTTAATTTTTTCCTCCTCTTTTCCTCCTTTAGTTTTTTTCTCCTTTACATTTTTTCCTCCTCTTTTCCTCCTTTAATTTTTTCCTCCTTTAATTTTTTTCCTCCTCTTTTCCTCCTTTAATTTTTTCCTCCTTTAATTTTTTCCTCCTCTTTTCCTCCTTTAATTTTTTTCCTCCTCTTTTCCTCCTTTAATTTTTTCCCCCTTTAATTTTTTCCTCCTCTTTTCCTCCTTTAATTTTTTCCTCTTTTCCTCCTTTAATTTTTTTCCTCCTCTTTTCCTCCTTTAATTTTTTCCTCCTCTTTTCCTCCTTTAATTTTTTTCCTCCTCTACATTTTTCCTCTTTTCCTCCTTTAATTTTTTTCTCCTTTACATTTTTTCCTCCTCTTTTCCTCCTTTACCTTTTTTCCTCCTTCACATTTTCCCCCCCTCTTTTCCTCTACTTTTTCCTCCTCTACTCCTCCTTTACATTTCCCCCTCCTTTACACTTTCTCATTCTTTTAACCTTTTACACTTTAACCTTTTTGCTTTCAAATTTTTTGCTTCCAGATTTTTGGCCCCTCTCCATTTTTTTTTTTTTTTCCTTTACCATTTCCCACTCCTTTCCCCCCCCCATTTTTTTTTTTTTTTTCCCCTTTCCATCCCTCCTTCCCAGCAGGAGCAGCAGGAGCTCTGTGCAGCAGAGGGTTAATGAGGGAGCAGCTGTTAATTGCCTTTGGGGAAGGTTCCAGCTCCTCCCATGGCTCTGGGGCTGAGTTCCAAAGCCAGGGCAGGAACCACAAAACCCAGGGGTTGGAATTCTGAGCCACAAGAATCATCACTTGGTCAGGAAAGGCAGCGGGGAGGGGACTGCTCAGAAAATGAATGAAAAATAATAATAATAATAATAATAAAAAAAAAGAAAAAAAGAAGTGGGTGATGTCAGGGGCTCAGTGGAAAGTCTGAGCAGCCCCTGGCTGCTGCCAGCAGATAACAAAAGGACTGAACAATGGAATTACCAACACCAGAGAGGGGGTGGAGAGGCCCCCCCTGCACCCACCTGCTCCTCCTCACCAGGGAGACCCCCCCCTAAAAAAAAAAAAAAAAAAAAATCCCTCTCCATTTTCATGGGGTTTAGCAGTTTTCACCAAGGGGGAACTCCAGGGGGCAGGGAGTGAGGGGGGGAAGTGGGGGGCAAGGAGCAAGCAGGGGGGAGGAGGCAGCAAAGAGGGAGCACTGAGAGGTTTTTGTATCAAAAAAAACAGAAAAATGGACAAAGCTGGAACATTTAGGGGAAATTTGGACCATGGGGATCTTGAGGAGCATCCCAAGAGCAAGACCAAGATCATCAGGGTGGGGCAAAGACCAGGCAGGAGGAGGCAGAAAAGAGGCAAAGAGGCAGAAAAAAGGCAGCAGCACCAGCTTTCTGCCTCTAAAACCAAACAAAATGGACAAAATTGCAGCATTTTTGGGCAATTTGGAGCATGAGGAACATCCCAAGACCAAGCTCACCAGGGTTGAGGCAAAGACCAGCCAGGCAGAGGAGGCAGAAAAGAGGCAAAGAGACAGAAAAGAGGCAGCAGCACCAGCTTTCTGCCTCCAAAACCAAAGAAAATGGACAAAACTGCAGCATTTTTGGGCAATTTGGGCCATGAGGATCTTGAGGAGCATCCCAAGAGCAAGACCAAGCTCATCAGGGTGAGAAAAAGACCAGCCAGGCAGGAGGAGGCAGAAAAGAGGCAAAGAGACAGAAAAAAGGCAGCAGCACCAGCTTTCTGACTCTAAAACCAAACAAAATTGACAAAACTGAAGCTTTTTTGGGCAATTTGGAGGATGAGGAGCATCCCAAGAGCAAGACCAAGCTCACCAGGGTGAGGCCAAGCTCCAAGCTGGGGGGCAAAGCCCATCCAGGGGTGAAGAGGCAGCACCCCCAACTTTTTGTCTCCAAAAACCAGGAAAGCAGACAAAGCTGGAACATTTAGGGGAAATTTGGGCCATGGGGATCTTGAGGAGCATCCCAAGAGCAAGGTCACCAGGGTGGGGCAAACACCAGGCAGGAGGAGGCAGAAAAGAGGCAAAGAGGCAGAAAAGAGGCAGCAGCACCAGCTTTCTGCCTCCAAAACCAAACAAAATTGACAAAACTGCAGCATTTTTTGGCAATTTGGAGGATGAGGAGCATCCCAAGAGCAAGACCAAGCTCACCAGGGTTGAGGCAAAGACCAGCCAGGAAGGAGGAGGCAGAAAAGAGGCAAAGAGGCAGAAAAGAGGCAGCACCACCAGCTTTCTGCCTCTAAAACCAAACAAAATTGACAAAACTGAAGCTTTTTTGGGCAATTTGGAGGATGAGGAGCATCCCAAGAGCAAGACCAAGCTCACCAGGGTGAGGCCAAGCTCCAAGCTGGGGGGCAAAGCCCATCCAGAGGGGAAGAGACAGAAAAGAGGCAGCAGCACCAGGTTTTTGTCCCCCAAAAAACCAGAAACAAGGAGAAAGCTGAAGGGTTAATGGGCATTTGCCCCACGGACACCTCGAGGAAGATCCCAAGGGAGAGCCCGAGATCAGCAGGGAGTTGCCAGGTGGGGGATTCATCCCTCAAAACTCCCCAAAAAGCCTCTCAAAAGTCTCCCAAAACCTTTTTTAAAACTCTCCAAAACTCCTGCAGAGCCTCTGAAAAATGCCTGGTGGGGGCTGGACCTGAGCTTTAAGCCTTCCTAAGCCCGAGGAGAACAACTGTGACAGCAGCTGCTGCCGGGGAGCCCACAGGTGGCCAAGAGCTGAGGCAAATGTTCCAATTCTCAGGAGATTTTCTGTTTTTGCCAACTCCAGCAGCTGCTCCTCGAGCAGGGAGGAGAAGGTGGCAGGAATCTGGCAGAGAACGAGGGGCCGCGGGGCGGGTTGGAGCGCGGCGAAGGGAAAAGGGGTTGGGGTTGGGGGTGGTGTCAGGTTGGGGAGGGTTGGGTGCTGAGGTCACTCCGTGGGGACCTCGTGGGCTGAGAGCAAGGTCCCCAGAAGTCTGGCACCTAAATGTGGGTTGTTGGGTAAGTTTTGGGTGAGAAAAATGAGGTTTTGGGGTCTACCTGAAGGGCATCGAGGAGATGTTGGCGGCCAAGATGACCCCAACCCCATTTTTTTTGTCATTTTTGGGGAGGGTTTGGTGCTGAGGTCACTCCGTGGGGACCTTGTGGGCTGAGAGCAAGGTCCCCAGAAGTTTGGCACCTAAATGTGGGTTGTTGGGTAAGTTTTGGGTGAGAAAAATGAGGTTTTGGGGGTCTACGGAGATGTCGGCGGCCAACATGACCCCGACCCTGTTATTTTTGTCATTTTTGGGGAGGGTTTGGTGCTGAGGTCACTCCGTGGGGACCTTGAGGGATGAGAGCAAGGTCCCCAGAAGTTTGTCACCTCAATTTGTGCTGCTGGATGTGTTTTAGATGAGAAAAATGAGGTTTTGGGGTCTACGGAGATGTTGGCGGCCAACACGACCCCATCCCCGTTATTTTTGTCATTTTTGGGAGGGTTTGGTGCTGAGGTCACTCCGTGGGGACCTTGAGGGATGAGAGCAAGGTCCCCAGAAGTCTGGCACCTAAATGTGGGTTGTTGGGTAAGTTTTGGGTGAGAAAAATGAGGTTTTGGGGGTCTACGGAGATGTCGGTGGAAAAGATGACCCCAACCCCGTTATTTTTGTCATTTTTGGGGAGGATTTGGTGCTGAGGTCACTCCGTGGGGACCTTGAGGGATGAGAGCAAGGTCCCCAGAAGTCTGTCACCTAAATGTGGGTTGTTGGGTAAGTTTTGGGTGAGAAAAATGAGGTTTTGGGGTCTACCTGAAGGGCATCGAGGAGATGTTGGCGGCCAAGATGACCCCAACCCCGTTATTTTTGTCATTTTTGGGGAGGGTTTGGTGCTGAGAAAGGACTCAATAATGACCCTGTGGGCTGAGAGCAAGGACTCCAGAAGTTTGTCACCTAAATTTACACTGCTGAATATCTTTTTGATGAAAAAAATGAGGTTTTGGAGGTCTACGGAGATGTCGGCGGCCAACACGACCCCAACCCCATTTTTTTTGTCATTTTTGGAAGGGTTTGGTGCTGAGGTCACTCCGTGGGGACCTTGAGGGCTGAGAGCAAGGTCCCCAGAAGTCTGGCACCTAAATGTGGGTTGTTGGGTAAGTTTTGGGTGAGAAAAATGAGGTTTTGGGGGTCTACGGAGATGCCGGCGGCCAAGACGACCCCAACCCCATTATTTTTATCATTTTTGGGGAGGATTTGGTGCTGAGGTCACTCCGTGGGGACCTTGAGGGATGAGAGCAAGGTCCCCAGAAGTTTGTCACCTCAATTTGTGCTGCTGGATGTGTTTTAGATGAGAAAAATGAGGTTTTGGGGTCTACCTGAAGGGCATCGAGGAGGTGTTGGCGGCCAACATGACCCCAACCCCGTTATTTTTGTCATTTTTGGGGAGGATTTGGTGCTGAGGTCACTCCGTGGGGACCTTGAGGGATGAGAGCAAGATCTCCAGAAGTCTGTCCCCTCAATTTATGTCACTGTGTATCTTTTATATGGGAAAAATGAGGTTTTGAGGGACAGGGAAAGATCAAGATGTTGGCGGCCAATGCAACGCCAGCGCCGTGGGGTTTTTTGTCATTTTTGGGGAGGATTTGGTGCTGAGATCACTCAGTGGGGACTTCATGGGCTGAGAGCAAGGTCCCCAGAAGTCTGTCACCTAAATTGGTGTCACTGGATATTTTTGAGATAAAAAACCATGAGGTTTTGACGGAGAGGGGAAGATGGAGGAGATGTTGGCGGCCAACACGTCAACCTTGTGCTTTTTTGGTCATTGTTGGTGAGGATTTGGTGCTGAGATCACTCAGTGGAGACTTTATGGGCTGAGCAAGGTCCCCAGAACTCTGTCACCTAATTTATGTTGCTGGATGTTTTTTAGATGAGAAAAATGAGGTTTTGAGGGGAAGGGGAAAATCAAGAAGGTGTTGGCGGCCAACACGACGTCAACCACGTATTTTTTTTTGGGGAGGGTTTGGTGCTGAGGAAGACTCAGTGATGACCTTGTGGGCTGAGAGCAAGGTCTCCAGAAGTCCTTCACCTCAATTTGTGTCACTGGATATATTTTAGACAAAAAACCATGAGGTTTTGAGGGAGAGGGGAAGATCAAGGAGATGTTGGTGGCCAAGACAACGTCAACCCCATTTTTTGGTCATTGTTGGTGAGGATTTGGTGCTGAGATCACTCAATGATGACCTTGAGGGCTGAGAGCAAGGTGCCCAGAAGTCCTCCACCTCAATTTAGGTCACTGTGTATCTTTTAGATGGGAAAAATGAGGTTTTGAGGGAGAGGGAAAGATCAAGGAGATGTTGGCGGCCAACACAACACCAGCGCCGTGGTTTTCTGTCATTTTTGGGGAGGATTTGGTGCTGAGATCACTCAGTGGTGACCTTGATGGCAGAGAGCAAGGTCCCCAGAAGTTTATCACCTCAATTTGTGCTGCTGGTTAGACTTTAGATGAGAAAAATGAGGTTTTGAGGGACAAGGGAAGATCAAGGAGATGTTGGCGGCCAAGACGACGTCAACCCCGTTATTTTTGTCATTTTTGGTGAGGTTTGGTGCTGAGGTCACTCAATGATGACCTTGAGGGCTGAGAGCAAGGTCTCCAGAAGTCTGGCACCTCAATTTGTGTCACTGGATATTTTTTAGATGAGAAAAATGAGGTTTTGAGGGAGAGGGGAAGATGGAGGAGATGTTGGTGGCCAACACGTCAACCCTGTATTTTTTTGGTCATTTTTGATGAGGATTTGGTGCTGAGATCACCCAGTGGAGACTTTATGGGCTGAGCAAGGTCCCCAGAACTCTGTCACCTAATTTATGTTGCTGGATGTTTTTTAGATGAGAAAAATGAGGTTTTGAGGGGAAGGGGAAAATCAAGAAGGTGTTGGCGGCCAACACGACGTCAACCACGTATTTTTTTGTCATTTTTGGGGAGGGTTTGGTGCTGAGGAAGACTCAATGATGACCTTGTGGGCTGAGAGCAAGGTCTCCAGAAGTTTATCACCTACATTTCTGTCAGTGTGTATCTTTTAGATGAGAAAAATGAGGTTTTGAGGGACAGGGAAAGATCAAGATGTTGGCGGCCAACACAACGCCAGCACCGTGGGGTTTTTGTCATTTTTGGGGAGGATTTGGTGCTGAGGAAGACTCAGTGATGACCTTGAGGGCTGAGAGCAAGGTCCCCAGAAGTCCTTCACCTCAATTTAGGTCACTGTGTATCTTTTAGATGGGAAAAATGAGGTTTTGAGGGAGAGGGGAAGATCAAGGAGATGTTGGCAGCCAACACAACACCAGCGCCGTGGGTTTTTTTTCCTTTCTGGGGAGGGTTTGGTGCTGAGATCACTCAATGATGACCTTGAGGGCTGAGAGCAAGGTCCCCAGAAGTCCTTCACCTCAATTTAGGTCACTGTGTATCTTTTAGATGGGAAAAATGAGGTTTTGAGGGAGAAGGAAAGATCAAGGAGACGCCGGTATCCAACGCGCCCCCGCGTGCGTTTCCCCAGAAGGAAGGAATAGGGGGGGGATGGGAGTGCCAGGGGGTGGCCCTACAGGGGGGTGTTGGTTGCCCCTTACCCCAGCCTCTCCTTGCTCTCCTCTGGGGTGAGCTGGTCGAAGGTTTTGGCCTCCTCAGCCCCCAGGAAGGCGTCGTGGTCGTAGTCGAAGCTCTGGGCGTCGTCGTGGGGTTTGTCGCTGAGCTGGGGGTCGTGGTGCACCCGGTCCTTCCGCTCCGTGGGTTTGGGGGAGATGCAGAGCACGGAGAGGGAGAGGCAGAGGAGGAGCTGGGGGGTGCTCATGGTGTGGCCCTGACGCCCCTGAAGGACGAGAGGCAGAGAGGGGAAAGGGAAATGAGGAGCTGGAACCAACCCCGGTGCCGCGGGAGGGCGGGAAAAACAACCCGGCGAGTCCCGTGGGGAAACGGGGAGGAAAGGGTTAATCCGGGGTGTGGGGAGGGGGATCCGGGGGGAAAAAAGGGAAATAAATGGGGGCTGGCAGGGGTGGATGGAAAAGGAATGGGATTTGTAAGGGTTAAATGGTGAGTTAATGGGGTTTGGAGGAGGAAAAAGGGGTTGATGGGGGTTGTCGGGGGAAAAAATGGAATTGGTGTGGGTTATCGGGGAAAAATGAGGAAACAACGTGGGTTATCAGGGATAAAGCCTCAATTAATGGGATTTATCTGAGGAAAAAATGGATTAATGTTGAGTATCAGAGAAGAAAAGAGGAATTGATGTGGATTATCAGAGGAAAATGATGAAATAATGTGATTTACCATAGAAGAAAAAAGTATTAATGTGGATTGTCAGAGAAAAAAAGTTGAATTAATGTGGAGTATCAGAAAAAAATGATGAAATAATGTGGGGTATCAGGGATAAATCCTGAATTAATGGGATTTATCTGAGGAAAAAATGGATTACTGTAGAGTATCAGAGCAGAAAAGAGAAATTAATGTGGATTATCAGAGGAAAATGAGCAAATAATGTGGGTTATCAGGGATAAATCACATTAATTGAGGATTTATCAGAGAAAAAATGGATTAATGTGGATTATCAGAGGAAAATGATGAAATAATGTGGGTTATCAGGGCTAAATCCTCAATTAATGGGATTTATCTGAGGAAAAAATGGATTTATGTTGAGTATCAGAGCAGAAAAGAGGAATTAATGTGGATTATCAGAGGAAAATGATGAAATAATGTGATTTATCTGAGAAGAAAAATGTATTAATGTGGATTGTCAGAGAAAAAAAGTTGAATTAATGTGGAGTATCAGAGGAAAATGATGAAATAATGTGGGGTATCAGGGATAAATCCTGAATTAATGGGATTTATCAGAGAAAAAAATGGATTAACGTTGAGTATCAGAGAAGAAAAGAGGAATTAATGTGGATTGTCAGAAAAAAATGATGAAATAATGTGGGTTATCGGGGATAAATCACATTAATTGAGGATTTATCAGAGAAAAAATGGATTAATGTGGATTGTCAGAGGAAAATGAGGAAATAATGTGGATTATCAGGGATAAATCCTGAATTAATGGGATTTATCAGAGAAAAAAATGGATTAATGTTGAGTATCAGAGAAGAAAAGAGGAATTAATGTGGATTATCAGAGGAAAATGATGAAATAATGTGGGTTATCAGGGATAAAGCCTCAATTAGTGGGATTTATCAGGGCAAAATGATGAAATAGTGGGATTTATCAGAGAACAAATGGACTAATGTAGAGTATCAGAGGAGAGAAGTTGAATTAATGTGGATTATCAGAGGAAAATGATGAACTAATGTGGGTTATTGGGGATAAATCACATTAATTGAGGATTTATCAGAGAAAAAATGGATTAATGTGGATTGTCAGAGCAAAATGAGGAAATAATGTGGATTATCAGGGAAAAAAATTAATGAATGTGGATTATCTGGGCAACATGATGGATTCACGTGGATTAGAAAAGCAAAATAGTGGAATAATGTGGATTATGAGGGCAAAAATCTGAATTAATGTGAATTTAAAGGGCAAAAAACTGAATTAATTTGGATCACCTGGGCAAAATGATGGATTAATAGTGATTATCAGGATAAAATGTTTGATTAATGTGGATTATAAAAGCAAAATGATGGATTAATGTGGATTTTGAGGGCAAAAACCTGAATTAATGTGAATTTAAAGTGCAAAAAACTGTATAAATGTGGATTATCTGGGCAAAATGATGGATTAATGTGGATTATGAGGGCAAAAATCTGAATTAATGTGAATTTAAAGGGAAAAAACTGTATTAATTTTGATCACACAGGCAAAATGATGGATTAATGTGGATTATAAAAGCAAATTTTTGGATTAATGTGGATTTTGAGGGCAAAAACCCAAATTAATGTGAATTTAAAGGGAAAAAACCTGAATTAATTTTGATCACCCGGGCAAAATGATGAATTAATTTGGATTATAAAAGCAAGAAGGTGGATTAATGTGGATTATAAACCCAAATTTTTTAATTATTTGGATTTTGAGAGCAAAAACATGAATTAATGTGAATCTAAAGGGAAAAAACCTGAATTAATTTTGATCACCCGGGCAAAATAATGGATTAATTTGGATTATGAGGGCAAAAATCTGAATTAATGTGAATTTAAAGGACAAAAAAATGATTTAATTTTGATCACATAGGCAAAATGATGGATTAATGTGGATTATAAAAGCAAATTTTTGGATTAATGTGGATTTTAAGGGCAAAAACCCAAATTAATGTGAATCTAAAGGGAAAAAACCTGAATTAATTTTGATCACCTGGGCAAAATGATGGATTAATGTGGATTATGAGGGCAAAAATCTGAATTAATGTGAATTTAAAGGGAAAAAACTGTATTAATTTTGATCACCCGGGCAAAATGATGGATTAATTTGGATTATAAAAGCAAGAAGGTGGATTAATGTGGATTATAAACCCAAATTTTTTAATTATTCGGATTTTGAGAGCAAAAACATGAATTAATGTGAATCTAAAGGGAAAAAACCTGAATTAATTTTGATCACATAGGCAAAATGATGGATTAATTTGGATTATAAGGGAAAAAATCTGAATTAATGTGAATTTAAAGGGCAAAATCTGAATTAATGTGAATTTAAAGGGAAAAAACTGAATTAATTTTGATCACCCGGGCAAAATGATGGATTAATGTGGATTATAAAAGCAAATTTTTGGATTAATGTGGATTTTAAGGGCAAAAACCCAAATTAATGTGAATCTAAAGGGAAAAAACCTGAATTAATTTTGATCACCCGGGCAAAATGATGCATTAATTTGGATTATAAGGGAAAAAATCTGAATTAATGTGAATTTAAAGGGAAAAAAACTGTATTAATTTTGATCACCTGGGCAAAATAATGGATTAATTTGGATTATGAGGGTAAAAATCTGAATTAATGTGAATTTAAAGGGAAAAAAACTGTATTAATTTTGATCACCTGGGCAAAATAATGGATTAATTTGGATTATGAGGGTAAAAATCTGAATTAATGTGAATTTAAAGGGTAAAAAAATGATTTAATTTTGATCACCCGGGCAAAATGATGGATTAATTTGGATTATGAGGGTAAAAATCTGAATTAATGTGAATTTAAAGGGAAAAAACTGAATTAATTTTGATCACCCGGGCAAAATGATGGATTAATGTGGATTATAAACCCAAATTTTTGGATTAATTTGGATTTTGAGGGCAAAAACCTGAATTAATGTGAATTTAAAGGGTGTAAAGGGAAGGGGTGTGGATTATCAGGGCAAAACCCCTTGAATTAACCCCAATTATCAGGGGGAAAAAAGGAGAAATAATGAAGAGCTGAATTTCTAGGGCCAAGGGGGCATCAATCCAAGAAAAAAATTAGGATGGGGCCAAAATTCCCTTTCCTGAAGGTGCTGCCCCCAAAATCCCCAAAACCACAGGAGCTGCAGTGCCCAAGAGGCAGGAAAACACCACCCCCCCCAAACTATTAATTAGGGAAATTAATTAGGATTTGAATTAATTTGAATTAATTGAATTTAATTTGAATTGATTTAATTTAATTTGAATTGGTTTAAATTAGCAGAGAGGTTTCCTCAGGCTTCCCCGTTGCCTCCCTGCAGACAGAGACCTGAAAAAAGGGCCTGAAAATGGAATTTTTTTTTCCCTCCAGAGTGGTTCAAGGGAGTGAAAGGAGCAACAGGAGGAAGGGAGGGGGGAGATGAATACAAATAAAATAAATAAAATTAAATTAAATTGAAAAATGAAATAAAATAAAATAAGATAAAATAAAATAAAATAAAATAACAAAATAAGACATAACAAAATAAGACATAACAAAATAATAAAACAAAATAATAAAACAAAATAATAAAACAAAATAATAAAACAAAATAATAAAACAAAATAATAAAACAAAATAATAAAACAAAATAATAAAACAAAATAATAAAACAAAATAATAAAACAAAATAATAAAACAAAATAATAAAACAAAATAATAAAACAAAATAATAAAACAAAATAAAAGAAAATAAAAGAAAATAAAAGAAAATAAAAGAAAATAAAAGAAAATAAAAGAAAATAAAAGAAAAATAAAACAAAATAGAAGAAAATAAAAGAAAATAAAAGAAAATAAAAGAAAATAAAAGAAAATAAAAGAAAATAAAAGAAAATAAAAGAAAATAAAAGAAAATTAAAACAAAATAAAACAAAATAAAATTAAAAAAATAAACCAAAATAAACCAAAATAAGATAAATCAAAATAAAATAAACCAAAATAAACCAAAATAAGATAAAATAAAATAAAAACTTTAAAAAATAAAATAAAACAAATAAACCAAAGCAAAATAGAAAAACAAAACATAATAAAACACAATGAAATAAAAAATAAAATAAATAAAATAAAAAACCAAAATCAAAACCAAAATCAAATTAAAAAAACCCAAAAGAAAATAAACCAAACCAAACCACACCAAACCAAACTAAATAAATACCGATACTAAATAAAGAATATTTTACAAATCAGATTAAAGGAAAGAGGAGTGAGGTGCCCGGAGGTGAGGGTTTGACTGGAATGGGGAAAATAATAAAAAAAAAGGAATATTTGGGCAGCAGAGTGGGAGCAGCAGGGGGGGGGGAGGGGCTGCTCCGAGCTGAGTTTTATCCCCAAAAGAGGTGAAAAAAGTTGGAATTGGGGTCAGGGCTGGCAGGGAAAGAGTCAAAAATGATGTCAGAGCTCTGGGAGGGTCCTGAGGAGGGGAAAAAAAAGGGGAAAAAGGGAAAAAAAAAAAAAGGGAAAGGGGGTGGGAATTGGGGGCTGGTGCAGGAGCCATTTGGGGATTAATTACCCCAAAAAAAAAAAAAAAAAAGGGAATTTTTTTGGGATAATCGACGGATAAATCCCATTTTCCATCATTTTGAGAAGGATTTGAGGAGAAATCTGCAGAATTCCAGCCCGGGAAAGGAGCTGAAGGGTTGAGACCCCTGTGGGGGGGGTTGGGTGCTCCCTGAAAAATGGGAAAAAATGAAAAAAAAAACCTCAAAAATGTAAATTTTTTGATTCCCATCCAGCTCTGATGCAACCCTGGGACACGTGGAAAAAATTCCAAGCCCAGGAGCTGGGAAATTTCCCAATTTTTTCCTGGAATTTCAGCTCCAAGGTGTTGGGAAAGGGGGAAAAGGGATGGGGAGACCCCAAAGAGGCCCCAAAGAGGGGGGGGTTTGGGGGAGGTGCTGCTGGGGGGGGTTGGGAAAAGCTCCCCCAGATCCCAGAATTCCTGGGAATTTGCTCCTGGGGCCCCAAAATTTGGGGAAATTCACCTGGTTTGGAGGGAAAAAAAAAAAAAAAAGCAGGTTTGGGGCTGTTCCCAAAGCCCAAAGGTTCAGGGAAGGAGGGAAAAGGGGGAAATCCTAAAAAATTCCCAGGGAATTGGGCAGAGGGGAAGAATTCCTGGGAATTGGGGTCACCCCAAAGGTCACCTCGGGGAGGAAGTTGGGATTTGGGGTGGGTTTGGGGAGAAAATGGTGGGAAATTGGGGATTTTGGGTGGTTTGGGGAGAAAATTATGGGAAATTGAGGATTTTGGGTGGGTTTGGGGAGAAAAGATGGGAAATTTTGGATTTTGGGTGTTTTAGAGAGATATTGATGGGAAAATTAGGATTTTGGGTGGGTTTAGAGATATTGATGGAGAATTTGGGATTTTGGGTGGGTTTGGGGAGAAAATGATGGGAAATTGGGGATTTTGGTTGGATTTGGGAAGATATTGATGGGGAATTTTGGGATTTTGGGTGGGTTTAGAGATATTGATGGGGAAATTTGGGATTTTGGGTGGATTTGGAGAAATATTGATGGGAAATTTGGGATTTTGGGTGGGTTTGGGGAGAAAATGATGGGAAATTGGGGATTTTGGTTGGATTTGGGGAGATACTGATGAGGAGTTTTGGGATTTTGGGTGGGTTTGGAGAAATATTGATGGGAAATTTGGGATTTTGGGTGGGTTTGGGGAGATATTGAGGAAAAAGATTCGGATTCTGGTTGGGTTTGCAGGATATTGATGGAGGATTTGGGATTTTGCTTGAATTTGGAGAGATATTGATGGGGAATTTGGGATTCTGGGTGGGATTGGAGAGATATTGATGGGAAAGTTGGGATTTTGGTTGTTTTTTGAGAGATAATGATGGGGAATTTGGGATTCTGGTTGAGTTTAGAGAGACATTGATGGGGAAATTTGGGATTCTGGTTGGATTTGGAGAGGTATTGATGGGGAATTTGGGATTTTGGGTGGGTTTGGGGAGATATTGATGGAGGATTTGGGATTTTGGGTGGGGTTTTAGAGATATTCATGGGGGAATTCAGGATTTTGGTTGGATTTGGAGAGATATTGATGGGGATTTTAGGATTCTGGGTGGGATTGGAGAGATATTGATGGGGAAATTGGGATTTTGGTTGGTTTTGGAGAGATTTTGATGAGGGAATTCCAGATTCTGGTTGGATTTGGAGAGATACTGATGGGGAAGTTGGGATTTTGGTTGGGTTTACAGAGATACTGATGGAGAATTTGGGATTCTGGTTGGGTTTGCAGGATATTGCTGGGGAATTTGGGATTCTGGCTGCTTTTGGAAGGCTGTCCACGGAGGAAGCCGAGATTCCCGTTGTTTTCCCAGCAGTGCTGAGGGGGGAAGCTGGAACTCAGCACCAGGCTGGGTTTGGGGGGGACAATCCCGGCAGATCCCTTGGGAAAGGGATCCAGAAACTCCTTGGGAAGGAGCCTGCCCAGACAGAACCCCCCGGGCACCTCCATCCCCCCAGAACCGGGGGATTTGTCCCGTTCGGGGCTTTCCGGGGGCTTCATCCCCAGGCCAGGAGCCCCCGGGCCGCCCCTCAGGTGGAACCGGAGGGGATTCGGAGCCAGAGCTCGGGGCTGGGTTGGGTGCTGGGTCCCCTCCTGCCCCCCCCAGGGGTCACTCCCGAGCCCTCCCCGCTGGGCTGCGGGGATTTTACCGCAAGCCCCGGGGGGGAAGCGGCGATTTCTGCCCCAGCGCCGCCGCTCACCGGGGGCTCTCGGGAACCCGAAGCCCGGGACCGGCGTTCAAGCTCCCCGAAGAGGCCCAGAGCGCTGGGGTGACCCCCCCAACCCCTCCAGTCCCCTCAGGGACCCCCAAACGCTTCTCCCGCCGCTCCCCCCCCCCCCCGCTCCGAGCCCCCGGTTGCCATGGCGACCAGGCCCGGTGCCTCAGAGAGCCGCTGCCAGGCTGCGGAGCGGCACCGGCCGCTTCCCCCCGTTTCCCCGGGGCCTCCCCTCGATCCCCGGAGCCCTCCCCGCCGCTCCGGGCCCTCCGGTTCCCCTCGGTTTCCCCCGGTTCCCCCCCGGTTCCCGCAGCCTCACCGGGAGCCGCCGCCGCTCGCCCGCTCGCCTCAGCAGCTCGCCCGACCGGAAGTCGGCGCGGCGCCACGCCGCACGGCCCCCCGCGCGCCCGGAGCGACAGCCAATCAGAACGCGGCGGCTCCTCCCCCGCCGCCGCAGAGGCCGCTCCCATTGGTCGGAATTGATGCCGGTCAAAGCTCCGGCCCGCCCCCGCGACCCGAAGCTCCGCCCCGCCGCCCACCGCCCCGCCCACCGCCGCCCCGCCCCGCCCACCCCTGCGCCCCGCCGAGGCCACGCCCCCCGCCGCCGAATGCCGCGCGCTGATTGGTCCGGAGGCGCCACGTCCTCAGGCGCGCGCCGGGCGCCGGCCACGCCCACTCCGCGGCAGCGCCACCGACACGGCCGCAGCCCCGAGCCCCGCACTGCGCATGCGCGGGAGGAGCCTGAGGGAGGGGGGAGGTCACGTGGGTGGAAAGGGCGGGAAAAGGGAAGTGAGGGCGGAGGGGGCGGGCGCCATCTTGGGAGGGGGGGAATGGGGAGTGAGGGCTGGGAAAAGGGAGGGAGAGACAGGGGCAGGGAGGGGATTGACCCCTCGGGGAGCCCCCCCTGGGGTAAAGCTGTGTCCAGCCCTGGGGTCCCCAGCAGCAGAAGGACACGGAGCTGCTGGAGCCAGTGCAGAGGAGGCCCTGGAGCTGCTGGGAGGGCTGGAGCAGCTCTGCTCTGGAGCCAGGCTGAGAGAGTTGGGGGTGTTGAGGCTGGAGAAGAGAAAGATCCCATGGGGAGACCTTAGAGCACCTTCCAGTGCCTGAAGGGGCTCCAGGAAAGCTGGGGAGGGACTTGGGACAAGGGCCTGGAGGGATGGGACCCTCCAAGGGGGAAGGGTTTCCAGATGGGAGAGGGGAGATGGAGAGGAGATCTTGGGCAGGGAGGGAGGGAGGGAAGGAGGGAGGGAGAAATTGTTTGGGGTGAGGGTGCTGAGCCCCTGGGTGCCCAGGTTGCCCCCAGAAGCTGTGGCTGCCCCATCCCTGGAGGGGTTGAAGGTTGGATGGGGCTTGGAGCCCCCTGGGCTGGGGGAGGGGTCCCTGCATTGTCCCCTTGGGACTGGAGGAGCTTTAAGGTCCCCTCCAACCCAAACCCTTCCAGGATTCCATGCTCATTAAGTCAAGGAGCATTAATTAGGGTTCCCTCATCCCTGGAAGCTTTCATGGACACCTTGGGTGGGTTTGGAGCCCCCTGGGCTGGGGGAGGTGTGGGGGGCACTGGGTGGGATTTCAGGTCCCTCCAAGCCAACCCCTTTTGGGATTCTCTCAGCTGTGGGGTTGGGGACTCAGCTCAGGCTCTGACTCCACTGAAAACCACGTCGATCCTGTAGGGAGCAGAGTGAGGCTGAGTCAGGGCTCATGCCAGGGCCTTCTCCAGGAGTTCCCAGCAGGAGAAGCTCAGCTCCAAGGGGAACTGGGATCCAAATCTCTCCCCGGTGAGGCCCAAGTGAGCCCAAAGCTCTGCCCGAGGGAGAGGAGCAGAATTCCTTCAGCCTTCCTCAGGGCAGAGCTGAGGGATCCCCCCCAGCCAGGCCGGGGCTCAGCTCCTCCTGCCAGAGCCAAACTCTGCCTGGGATCCTCTGGGACCCATCCAGGAGCTTCACCCCACAGCCCCATTCCTCAGGGACACCCGAGGGGCCCGGGCATGGGGTCAGGAACACACATTTCATCACTAAAATCGGGGTTTTTTGGGTTTTGGTTTTTTTTTGCAGGAACTAAGTCATCTCTTTTTTGATGAGCTAAAGGCACCCTCAGCCCTGAAGGGCCTGAAAACCCCCTCATGGTGGCTGCTGCTCCTTTCCTCATGGAGCCTGAGGGGCCCTGCAGCCTGGGATGGGGTTATTAACACACATTTGATCACTAAAATGATTTTTTTTTATTTGTTTTTTCCGTTTTTTTGAACTAAGTCATCTCTTTTTTGCTGAGCTAAAGACACCCTCAGCTCTGAAGTGCCTCACAAAAGACTTTTCTCCAGTGGTCAAAGTTTCACTTCCCGTTCTCCAGAGCCTTTTAAAAATGTTGGAGGTTGCTCTGCTTGCTCCACAACACCCGAGGTGAATCCACTCCTGATCCTTCTTTTCATGGAGTCCCAGAATGGGTTGGGTTGGAGGGAGCTTAAAGCTGACCCAGTGCCCCCCCTGCCATGGGCAGGGACCCCTCCCCCAGCCCAGGGGGCTCCAAACCCCCCCAAGGTGTCCATGAAAGCTTCCAGGGATGAGGGAACCCTAATTAATGCTCCTTGACTTAATGAGCATGGAATCCTGGAAGGGTTTGGGTTGGAGGGGACCTTAAAGCTCCTCCAGTCCAAAGGGGACAATGCAGGGACCCCTCCCCCAGCCCAGGGGGCTCCAAGCCCCATCCAACCTTCAACCCCTCCAGGGATGGGGCAGCCACAGCTTCTGGGGGCAACCTGGGACCCTCACCCCAAAGAATTTCTCCCCCATTTTCTCCCCGTGCTCCCCCAAGCTCTGCAGGTGACCTGCAGCTCCACACGCAGGATCCCTCCAGATCCTGGGATGGGGTCCCAGCCCCCTGAGGAAGGGAGGGAGGTCCTGGGGGCAGCCCCCTCCTCAGCCTTTTCCCGGGGGGTTGCACTCCAAGCTCCTCAGAGGTGTTTTAGGGGCAGGGGGATTTCCTGTGAAGCAGGAGAACGTTTCCAGCCCTCCAGGGTGCCACGAGAAGCTGAAAACCACAAACATTCCACAACGAGACCCTCCCCACGCCTCCACCCAATGATCTTTTATTTAAAAAAAAAAACACACCTCTTGACTTCATACCCTCTATTTTTTCCCCGGGGAGCAGCGACCCGAGGCTGGGAGTGGGGAGGTGACCTCAGGCGGGCGCTGAGCTTCTCCTGACCTCAGGAAAACACAAACCCAGGAGAGGCGAAGCGTTGGGTTTGGTTTCTTTTATTTTTATTTTTTTTTCTCAAGGAATTTGGCGTGGGGTTTGTTTGGTTGTTGGTGTTTTTTTTTCCCCCCCCCCCCAGCTCGTGACCTCCCAGCTGGGCCGAGGTTTCAAACGTCAGCTGGCTGAAGGTCCCCACGGCGGAGGGCGAGACGGGGGAATTATCTCAGCACCCTGGAAATATCCGTGTGTGTGTGTGTGAACATCTGCCACGGGACCGGGACCTCTCCCTGCTCCAAATCCCTCTGCCCTAATTTAGGCATCTGCTGGAGGAGGGGATGAATCACAGCCTGGAAGCTCCCAACCGTTCCGTGGGGCGTCCGGCGCTTGTGGAACCTCCCGGGGGGGAATGGAGGGGATGAGGTGCTCCAGGAGAGAGGAGAGGAGGAGGAGGAGGAGGAGAAGGAGGAGGAGGAGAAAGGAAAAGGAGAAGGAGAGAGGAAAAGGAGAAGGAGGAGAAGCAGGAGACAGGAGGAGGAGAGAGGAAAAGGAGAAGGAGAAAGGAAAAGGAGAAGGAGAGAGGAGAAGGAGAAAGGAGAAGGAGAAAGGAAAAGGAGAAGGAGAGAGGAAAAGGAGAAGGAGGAGAAGCAGGAGACAGGAGGAGAAGGAGAAGGAGAAAGGAGAAGGAGAGAGGAAAAGGAGAAGGAGGAGAAGCAGGAGACAGGAGGAGAAGGAGAAGGAGAGAGGAAAAGGAGAAGGAGGAGAAGCAGGAGACAGGAGGAGAAGGAGAAGGAGAAAGGAGAAGGAGAAAGGAGAAGGAGAAGGAGAAAGGAAAAGGAGAAGGAGAAGGAGAAAGGAAAAGGAGAAGGAGAAGGAGAAGGAGACAGTAGGAGAAGGAGAGAGGAAAAGGAGAAGGAGAAAGGAAAAGGAGAAGGAGGAGCAGAAGGAGAAGGAAAAGGAGAGGAAAAGGAGGAGGAGGAGAAGCAGGAGCAGAAGAAGGAGATAGGAGGAGAAGGAGAAAGGAAAAGGAGAAGGAGAAAGGAAAAGGAGGAGAAGGAGGAGCAGAAGGAGAAGGAAAAGGAGGAGGAGGAGGAGGAGGAAAAGGAACAGGAGGAGGGTTGGATGTGTCCCGGGAGGCTGAGGCAAGGCCGGGATTAACCAGCAACGTGATGCTGCTGGGGGAGGGGGGTGGTGACCGGGTAAAAACGGGAGCTGAGGTGGGAGGGACATTCCCTGGCGATGGCATCACGGGAATGGGAAACGGAAGGGTTGGGGGAAAATAAAAATAAAACACAGGAATAAATAAATAAATAAATAAATAAAAACCAAAACCGAAACGCCCCCTGTCAGGGCTCCGGGGCTGAAAATGTATTTATAAAAAGTGCTGTCAGCTCGGTGGGTGAGGGGGGGGGATAACCTCAGGGTTATTTTGGGGATCCACGCGGTCACAATGCGATCCCTCGGGAAAGGACGGGAAGGTGGAGGGGACGGAGAGTGTCCAGAGGGTGAGGGAGCTGGGAAAGGGGCTGGAAAACATGGAGAAGGGTCTGGAGAAGTTGTGAGGAGCAGCTGAGGACCTGGGGGTGTTGATCCTGGAGCAGAGGAGGCTGAGGGGAGACCTTGTGGCTCTCTGCAACCCCCTGAGAGGAGGTTGGAGCCAGGGGGGGTCGGGCTCTGCTCCCAAGGAACAAGGGATGGGACAAGAGGAACTTTTGGCACAACTCAAGTGGTGCCAGGGGAGGTTTAGGTTGGAGCTGGGGAAGAATTTCTCCCTGGAAAGGGTTGTCAGGGCCTGGCCCAGGCTGCCCAGGGCAGGGCTGGAGTCCCCATCATCCCTGGAGGGGTTTCAGAGCCTGGGGATGTGGGGATGAGGGACATGGGGTGGGGAATGTTGGACTCCATGATTTTAAGGTGTTTCCCACCCCAGGTGTCTCCAGGGGTCTCTGGTTTGGGTGTATTGGAACCCAACCCAGCAGCACCCACCTGCAGTGTGGTCACCCCCATGTCCCCCCTGTAACCTCAGCACTGCCCCAGGGACCCCATGGAGCAGCAGCCACCATGAGGGGGTTTTCAGGCCCTTCAGGGCTGAGGGTGCCTTTAGTTCATAAAAAAAGAGATGACTTAGGTCCTGAAAACGAAAAAAAACAAAAAAAAAATCATTATTTTAGTGATCAAATGTGTCTTCCTAAGCCCATCCCAGGCTGCAGGGCCCCTCAGGCTCCATGAGGAAAGGAGCAGCAGCCACCATGAGGGGGTTTTCAGGCCCCTCAGGGCTGAGGGGTGCCTTTAGCTCATCAAAAAAGAGATGACTTAGTTCCTGCAAAAAAAAAACGGAAACCCAAAAAACCCCCGATTTTAGTGATGAAATGTGTGTTCCTGACCCCATGCCCGGGCCCCTCGGGTGTCCCTGAGGAATGGGGCTGTGGGGTGAAGCTCCTGGATGGGTCCCAGAGGATCCCAGGCAGAGTTTGGCTCTGGCAGGAGGAGCTGAGCCCCGGCCTGGCTGGGGGGGATCCCTCAGCTCTGCCCTGAGGAAGGCTGAAGGAATTCTGCTCCTCTCCCTCGGGCAGAGCTTTGGGCTCACTTGGGCCTCACCGGGGAGAGATTTGGATCCCAGTTCCCCTTGGAGCTGAGCTTCTCCTGCTGGGAACTCCTGGAGAAGGCCCTGGCATGAGCCCTGACTCAGCCTCACTCTGCTCCCTGCAGGATCAACGTGGTTTTCAGTGGAGTCAGAGCCTGAGCTGAGTCCCCAACCCCACAGCTGAGAGAATCCCAAAAGGGGTTGGCTTGGAGGGACCTGAAATCCCACCCAGTGCCCCCCACACCTCCCCCAGCCCAGGGGGCTCCAAACCCACCCAAGGTGTCCATGAAAGCTTCCAGGGATGAGGGAACCCTAATTAATGCTCCTTGACTTAATGAGCAGGGAATCCTGGAAGGGTTTGGGTTGGAAGGGACCTTAAAGCTCCTCCAGTCCCAAGGGGACAATGCAGGGACCCCTCCCCCAGCCCAGGGGGCTCCAAGCCCCATCCAACCTTCAACCCCTCCAGGGATGGGGCAGCCACAGCTTCTGGGGGCAACCTGGGCACCCAGGGGCTCAGCACCCTCACCCCAAACAATTTCTCCCTCCCTCCCTGCCCAAGAAACAGAATCCTGGAATGGTTTGGGTTGGAAGAGAACTGAAAGCTCAGCTCATTCCAACCCCCCTGCCATGGGCAGGGACACCTCCCTCCCAGATTGCTCCAAGCCCCATCCAACCTGGCTTTGAACACTGCCAGGGATGGGGCAGAGACTCTTTTCCTGGGCAACCTGGTTCTAAAGCTCAGCACCCTCACCCCAAACAATTTCTCCCTCCCTCCCTCCCTCCCTCCCTCCCTCCCTCCCTCCCTCCCTCCCTCCCTCCCTCCCTCTCTCCCTCCCTCCCTGCCCAAGATCTCCTCTCCATCTCCCCTCTCCCAGCTGGAAACCCTTCCCCCTCGGAGGGTCCCATCCCTCCAGGCCCTTGTCCCAAGTCCCTCCCCAGCTTTCCTGGAGCCCCTTCAGGCACTGGAAGGTGCTCTGAGGTCTCCCTGAACCCTTTTCTTTAAAGCAGCCTCATCTTCCAGCAGCACTTTAATGAGCACAGTGTCTGTTCCCTTCAGGCTTCTCCTGAAGAGCTTTGGGAATTTCACAGAATCCTGGAATGGTTTGGGTTGGAAGGGACCTCAAAGCTCATCCAGTCCCAACCCCTGCATGGGCAGGGACACCTCCCACCAGCCCAGGGGGCTCCAAGCCCCATCCAACCTGACCTGAGACACTGCCAGGGATGGGGCAGCCACAACTTCCTTGGACAACCTGGGCCAGGCTCTCCCCACCCTCCAATTCCAGAATTTCCTCCCCATCTCCAACCTCAATCTCCCCTTTCTCTCCAAGTTTTAACCCATTTCCCTTCTCCTCTCCCTACCCCCCCGTGTCCAAAGCCCTCCCCCAGCTTTCTTGGAGCCCCTTCAGACATTGGAAGGTTGCTCTGAGCTCACCTGGGAGCCTCCTCTTCTCCAGGCTGAACAACCCCAATCCCTCAGCCTGGATCCCAGGGAGCCCTTGCAGCATTTTTGGGGTTTTCCAGAAGCTTTTCCCATTTCCAGTCCCAGCTCCAGCCCTCCCAGCAGGGCACTGGGGGACTCGGGGGTCCCTGGGAGGTGCTGGTTGGGGGGCTGCAGGGTGGGATGTGTCCCCTTGTCCTGGGGGGGATACAGGGATCCTGTCCCGGGGGGGATGCAGGGATCCTGTCCTGGGGGGGATGCAGGGATCCTGTCCTGGGGGGGATGCAGGGATCCTGTCCTGGGGGGATACAGGGATCCTGTCCTGGGGGGGGATACAGGGATCCTGTCCTGGGGGGGATGCAGGGATCCTGTCCCGGGGGGGATGCAGGGATCCTGTCCTGGGGGGGATACAGGGATCCTGTCCCGGGGGGGATGCAGGGATCCTGTCCTGGGGGGGATGCAGGGATCCTGTCCTGGGGGGGATACAGGGATCCTGTCCTGGGGGGGGATACAGGGATCCTGTCCTGGGGGGGATGCAGGGATCCTGTCCCGGGGGGGATGCAGGGATCCTGTCCTGGGGGGATACAGGGATCCTGTCCTGGGGGGGATGCAGGGATCCTGTCCTGGGGGGGGATACAGGGATCCTGTCCCAGGGGGGGGGATACAGGGATCCTGTCCCGGGGGGGGGGGGGATACAGGGATCCTGTCCTGGGGGGGATACAGGGATCCTGTCCCAGGGGGGGGGGATACAGGGATCCTGTCCCAGGGAGGGGGATACAGGGATCCTGTCCCAAGGGGGGGGGGGATACAGGGATCCTGTCCTGGGGGGGGTTTGCTGCTGGTCCAGCAGGACACAAACTCCCTCCCCCCACTCCCAGGTGTTGGAATTTTCTCAGCTGGAGCCGATTTGCAGCTTTAGCCCCATAAAAAAAAAAAAAAAAAAAAAAAAAAAAAATTAAATAGATGTTAAAAAAGGAATTCCTGGTCCCGGGGGAGGTGGATTTAATGAGAAGCAGTGAAATCATTAAATCATTAAGGCAAATTTCCAGCCAAACCCAGGCAAGGAAACCCCAAACCAAACCCCAAATAAATCCCTTCCTCCAAACGCTGCTTTGAGGTTTGGGGTTTGTTTTTTTTTTTTTTTTTTTTGGTTTTTTTTTTCTTTTTGGATCATTTACTCCTGGAAAGGTTGGGGGAGTGGGGGATGGGTGCCCCCCACCCAAAGAAAGACCCCGAGGACACCCATGTGTGTCCCCAGTGACCCCCCCACGGAGTGCTCTGACACCCACGAGGCCATCCCGGCACCCTGGACATCCCATCCCCAGGGATCAGATCCAGCTGGGGGTTCCTTCCTCCTCCTCCTCCTCCTCCTCATCTCCAGCTCTCTCCAATCCCTCAGTCACCCCCCCCCGTGGGTCCCCAGCTCCTCCTGGAGCCTCCCAGCTCATCCCATTCCCATTCCCATTCCCATTCCCGTTCCCACCCAAATAGGGCGTCAGGGTGTCCGGGACCCCCCCAGCTCCTGGAGCCAGGGGGGGTGAAGCCATCAGCCCAATCCTTCGGATGATCTTACAGGCTGGGAAGTTCCCAACAAGCTGCCCTCTCCCTTTCCCTGCCCATAAAAAAGCCAGGAGCAGGGAGCAGGGAGCTGGGAGCTGAGGATCAGCCCTGCCGGGACGCGCTCCCAAGCGGACGCCGGGGAAGGAGACCCCAAAAGGGGGGGGTGGGGAGAGGCTCAAACCCTCCAAAAGTTTTTGGTTTCCCTTTGGGTCTCCTTTGGGTTTCCCTTTGGGTTTCCCTGCCTGCTGCTCAGCTCCTGCTCCCCAGGGAATGCCCTGAACCTCATCCCAGAATTCTCATCCCACCGCAGAACTGGGGACGCGCTGCGGGTTTTGGGGTTTTTTTGGCCCATCCCCCCCAAACTCTTGGCTGTCCCCTAGACCTGTGCTGCTCTGCCAGAGGGGGAGGGTGCCCGGGGGCTTGGATCCCTGGAGAGAATCCATCCCCTGCCCTCAGGAGCTGAGGAAATGGGGCTGGGGACACCAAAGGAGCAGAAACCACTCAGGAAAGTCCTTCCCAGGAGGAACAAATCCCTCAGGAGGAACAAATCCCTCAGGAGGAGACACAGCCCGGGACAGAAAATGGGGATTTGATGAATAATCCTTAAAATCAGAGACTCACAGACTGGGGGGGGGGGAAAGGGACCTTAAGCTCATTAATTCCAACCCCCTGCCATGGGAAGGGACCCCTCCCCCAGCCCAGGGGGCTCTCAAACCCACCCAAGGTGTCCATGAAAGCTTCCAGGGATGAGGGAACCCTAATTAATGCTCCTTGACTTAATGAGCATGGAATCCTGGAAGGGTTTGGGTTGGAGGGGACCTTAAAGCTCCTCCAGTCCCAAGGGGCCAACCCAGGGACCCCTCCCCCAGCCCAGGGGGCTCCAAACCCACCCAAGGTGTCCATGAAAGGTTCCAGGGATGAGGGAACCCTAATTAATGCTCCCTTAATTACACCTGAGGGGCTGCTCTGGACACACACACCAGGAGCTTTTCTGATGCTGGGGACTCCAGAGCAGAATTGCAAGGTGCTGTGTCTGTCCCCAAGGGACTTTTCTCCTGGGAAAAGGAGTCGAATTCCTCAGGAATTTGTGGAGAAAAGAGAGGGGACGTTTTTTGGTCACCAAGAGCAGGGCCTCTGCGTTTCTCTCACAGCACTTTGGATGAGGAGAATTTTTCCAGGCAGGGATAAAGTCCTGAGGAAGGGGCAGAGCATCATTCCATGGCCAGGAGCAATCCTGGTGGCTGAGAAATTCCTGACAGGAAGAGTCTGAGCAGCACCAGAAGGTGACTCCTGGGCTTCCTTTGGGGGTGACAGTTTTAAACAAAGAGCCAACATGATCCAAACAGTTTTACTCCTGATTCTCTACCTGATTCACCCCATTTCTCCCCAATAATAATAATAATAATAATAATAATAATAATAATAATAATAATATTTGTGGCCACCCCATGGTCAGCAGGACCTCGAGGGGCTTTGGTGGGACCCGAAAGCCACAGGGAGAGGAAGGGAAACCCCAGAGCTTCTCTGAAGAGTTTGGGGGGTTGCTGTTCTGAGGTGACTTTTTCCTGGGGTCTCTCCTAACACAAAGGCTCCCCCAGGAATCAGGTCTGGGGGTGGGCAAAGAGAAAATCCCCCCCAATTACCAAGCAGAGATTAATTAGAGGGCAGCTGGGCTGGCAGGAGCCTCGGGGTGGGGTGGGTTTCACCCTTTTCCCAAAGCAGAGCTCACTTGGAAGCCACCCAAAAGTCCAAGTTGAGGTGAGGATGCTTGGAGCTGAATTCCCAACATCTCCAGGGCTGGAAGAGCTTTTTTCTCCTTGGAATTCCTCCCGGGACAGTGCTGGGAGCAGGAGCTCAGCCCCTGGGGTCTGCCCGGGGCCCTCTCTGCAGGTTGATCTCCACCAACCTGAGAGCCCCCAGGAGCAGAGCCCCCTGGGAGCAGACCCTGCCCAGGATTTCCAGCAGAGGCTCCAGGAGGTCCCTGGTGGCACAGAGGATCCTCAGGAGGAAGAGCAGCAGGGGCTGGAGGAGGCTGTCAAAAGTCATCACCAGGAGGGGGGTCAAGATCTGCTCACTGATGGCTCTCAGCAACCCCCCCAGCAGCACCTGCAGGACAAGGGGGAATTGGGGGGGAAAAGAGATTTTTATTATTATTATTATTATTATTATTATTATTATTATTATTATATTATTATTATTTACTATTATTATTATTAATTTTATTATTAATTTTTAATTATTATCATTGTTATTGTTATTATTATTATTTACTATTATTATTATTAATTCTATTATTAATTTCATTATTAATTATATTATTATTATTATTATTATTATTATTATTATTATTATTATTATTATTATTATTATCATTATTATTATCATTATTATTATCATTATTATTATTTTTTCCCTCCAAGGAATATTTGCCATCCTGTGTCTGGGGACCCTGGGAAGGCCAAGTCACTCCTGGGAAGTCCCCATCCCTCTTTGTGGGAGAAGTTTGGGAGAGGAGCAGAGAACCTCAAGTTCCCTCCCTCCCCAATTATTTAGGATTCAGAGAACGGGTTGGGTTGAAGGGGACCCCAAAGGCCCTGCAGTGAGCAGAGGGATCTCCAGCCAGCCCAGAGCCCTCTCCAAACGGCTGTGACCATCTCCAGGTCTGGGGCAGCCACAGCTCCTCTGGGAAAACCAGTTTGGAGGTGGAAATCCTGGAAGGGAAGGAGGCTGAGACTCCCTGGGAAGGCTCCCAGTGGGGCCTTTGGGATGGAACCACACTTTTTGGGGAGCAAAACCTGCCAGGCAGGGCTCAAACACCCCCAGTTCTCACCCCACTCAACCTCCACCACCCAAGTTTTGGTTGTTCCTGACTGAACAACCTCCCCACCAACACCTCCACGGTGAGACAGCTCCAGCAGCTCCTCCAGGGAGGGCAAAAGAAACCAAGCAGTGACACGAAAAACGAAATAAATCTGGTGGAAAAGTCTCTTTTTGGGGGCTGTAGAACCAACCTGCTCCCCCCCAGGAGCCCCTCACCTGCACCACACTCTCTCCAAGGAACTGAACCAGCTCGATGAGGAAGAGGGAAAGAGCCTTGACCAGGAGCCGTGGGATGGTGAAGAATTCCCTCAGCTTCTCCTGCACCTTCTGCTCCAGGCTGCCCAGGAAAAAAGGGCACCCCAAACCCTGAGGGGAAACCCTCACCGTGGAGGGGAGCTCCTGGGGGCAGCTCCCAGCTGGCTGGGGGTGTGATGTCCCCTGCCCTGCAGGAGGTGGTGACAACCCCTGGCACTGGGGTTTTAGCCCACACCCCATATCCCATAGCCCATAGCCCATATCCCATATCCCATAGCCCACATCCCATAGCCCATATCCCATAGCCCATAGCCCATAGCCCATAGCCCATAGCCCCACACCCCATAGCCCATAGCCCACATCCCATAGCCCATATCCCATACCCCATAGCCCATAGCCCACATCCCACATCCCATAGTCCATAGCCCATAGCCCATAGCCCACATCCCATAGCCCATAGCCCATAGCCCATATCCCATAGCCATAGCCCATACCCCATAGCCCACATCCCATAGCCCATAGTCCATATCCCATATCCCATAGTCTATATCCCATATCCCATAGCCCATAACCCATAGTCCATAGCCCACATCCCATATCCCATACCCCATATCCCATAGCCCACATCCCATAGCCCATACCCCATATCCCATAGCCCACAGCCCATATCCCATATCCCATACCCCATATCCCACATCCCATAGCCCACATCCCATAGCCCACATCCATAGCCCACATCCCATAGCCCATAGCCCATAACCCACATCCCACAGCCCACATCCCAAATCCCATATCCCATATCCCATATCCCACATCCCCATAGCCCACATCCCACATCCCATATCCCCACATCCCATATCCCAGGGGATGCTCAGCTGGCACCCACCCCAGCAGCTACAGGGGGGGGTAGGACAGATCCTGCTGGGGTTTTAGGAGCTCTTGGCCAAAACTCAGTTAAATGAGCCCCAAAATCTGTCCTACTGGTGTCCTACTGGTGTCCTACTGGTGTCCTACTGGTGTCCTACTGGTGTCCTGCTGGCCTGGAGCCCGGGAGGTGATGTCTGGGAGCTCTGGGATATCCCACCCAACACCCCTGGGAATTTCCCATCCAACCCCCCATGGAATTTCCCATCCAATCCCCCTGGAATTTTCCATCCAACCCCCCCGGGATATCCCACCCAACACCCCCTGGGATTCCTGGGATTCCTCTCCCCCCCGGGAGAGCAGGGAAAGCATCGGCAGGAGCCAGGGCTCCCCCTGATGGCCACGGAGGACCCTGGGATGGAGCTGATCCCCAGGGATGGGGGTGATCCCGGGGATTGGGGGTGATCCCAGGGATGGGGGGGGTGATCCCGGGGATGGGGGGGTGATCCCGGGGATTGGGGGTGATCCAGGGATTGGGGGTGATCTCCCCAGGGGATGGGGGTGGTGATCCCGGGGATGGGGGGTGGTCCCGGGGATTGGGGGTGATCCCAGGGATGGGGGGGTGATCCCGGGGATGGGGGGTGATCCCGGGGATTGGGGGTTGATCCCAGGGATTGGGGGTGATCCCAGGGATGGGGGGGTGATCCCGGGGATGGGGGTGGTCCCGGGGATTGGGGGTGATCCCGGGGATTGGGGTGATCCCGGGGATTGGGGGTGATCCCAGGGATGGGGGGTGATCCCGGGGATGGGGGGTGATCCCAGGGATGGGGGTGATCCCAGGGATGGGGGGTGATCCCCAGGGATGGGGGGTGATCCCGGGGACTGGGGGTGATCCCCGGGGATTGGGGGTGATCCCGGGGATTGGGGGTGGTCCCGGGGATTTGGGATCAGAATCAGGAAAGTGAGGGGCAGGAAATCTCTGGGAGTGGGACCGTGGTGTGCTGGGGTGGGGGAGTGGGAAACATCCCAGCTGGAGACCCCCACATCCCAGGATGGGGGAGGTGGCTGGAGATCACAAAATGATCACGGATCATGGAATGGGATGGGATGGGGAGACCCTAAAGCACCCCCAGTGCCACCCCTGCCACAGGCAGAGACCCTCTCCCCCAGCCCAGCCGGGGGGGAACCCCCTCAGGGACCCCCCGGGCAGCATCCCCGGACTCAGCAGCTTTGGGGGCTCTTCCCTTGGGACCCCCAGACCTGTCCCTGCCCCCCGGGACCCCCAGACATGTCCCTTCTCCCCCCAGACCTGTCCCCTCTCCCCTCGGACCTGTCCCCCGGGACCCCCAGACCCCAGACCTGTCCCCTCTCCCCCCGTACCTCTCCCCCCTTCCTGCTCCTCCCTCTTCCTCCTCCTCTCTCCTCCCTGCAGCCTCCGGGACCTCCGGGCTCGCAGAGGCCTCAGCGCCGCCCCCCCAAAGTTCCGCCCCGGGGGTCTGGGTGCCCCCCCCCAGGCCCCCGGAGGGCGGCATAGCCGGGGGTCGGCTCCGTGACCCCGCTGGGGGTTTCCTGGGAGGGTCCCGGGGGGTCCTGGGGGGGGTCCCGGGGGTTCCCCGCATGAGGCCGGGGCCCGACCGGAGCCTGGCGAAGGCCGCACGGCCCTTAGCAACGCCCATAGCACGCCCTTAGCCACGCCCACAACAACGCCCCCAGCAACGCCCATAGCAACGCTCTTAGCCCCGCCCCGAGCTCCGCCCCTAACAACAATTGGAGACACTTTGGGTCACGCCCCCCCCGTAACGCCCTTAGCCACGCCCCCTAGCAACGCCATTAGCAACGTCCCCAGTGGCGCCTTAGCCACGCCCCAAGCCACGCCCCCTAGCAACGCCCTTAAGACCGCCCCGAGCTCGCCCATAGTGACCCCATAGCAACGCCCCTCCCCGTCCCTGACCACGCCCCCCTCATAGCCCCGCCTCCAGGGACGACACAGCCCCGCCCCTCGCCTCGCTGCCAGGTTCCCGCCTCTCGTTGCCTGGCAACGGTAGGCGGGGCCTGGCGGGTGATTGACAGCTCGCTCAGCCAATCAGCGCCACAGTGGGCGGTAAGGCGGGGCGAAGGGGGGATTCCCTGGGCGTATGTAAATGTATGCTAATGAGGGGCGGGGCTGGACACACACCCTGCGGAAGCACCGGGCGGTGGCGACGGCTCCTGAGCCAGGGTGAGTCCCGGGGGGGGCTCGGGGGGTGGGGGTCGGGGGGTCCCATGCACGTGCGAGCGCTGTCACGTGGGTGGTCCCACCAGGATGGGGGGGGGGGACACCCGACCCTGACCCCCCCCACCCCCCTCTGGGACTGTGACCCCCCCCGACCCCATGGGGACACCCCCCACCCTGACCCTATGGGGACCCCCCCACCCTGACCCTCCCCGTGACCTCTGACCCCCCGGGGTACCCCCCCTGTCTCCATGGGAACCGTGACCCTGACCCCCCCTGACCCCTGGGGACTGTCACACCCCCCCCCCCCGGTGATCCCATGAGGAACCCCGACTCCTCGGGGACCCCCCCGACCCCCAGGAACTGTCACCCGCCCCCCCCCCCCCCTTGGTCCTTGTGGGGACCCCGATCCTCACCCCATGGGGACAGGTGACCCCCCCGTCCCTATGGCGACCCCAACCCTGACCCCTTGGGCACCCCCCCTGTCCCCATGACTCCCCCTGTTCCCCATATGGGGGGGGTCTGTCACCCCCCTGTCCCCCATGTGTCCCCCTCCTTGTCTCCCGTGTCCCCCCCCAAAATGTCCCCCCCATCCCCAGTTCTCCCCTCATCTCCATGTCCCCCTCCTCCAAAGCCCCCCCCCCAGTGTCCCCCCCCTTGTCCCCTCATCCCCTTCCTTGTCCCCCATGTCCCCCCTCCCCCCAATGTCCCCCCCTGTCCCCACATCCCCCCCCCCAATGTCCCCACATCCCCTCTTTGTCCCCCACATCCCCTTCCTTGTCCCCATGTCCCCCTCCCCCAATGTCCCCTTCCCCCCAATGTCCCCCCCTTGGCCCCACATCCCCTCCTTGTCCCTGTGTCCCCCCCCAATGTCCCCCCTCCCCCATCCCCCCCCTGTCCCCACATGTCCCCATGCCCCCCCTCCCCCCCAATGCCCCCCATCCCCCCCCTGTCCCCACATGTCCCCATGTCCCCCCTCCCCCCAATGTCCCCCATCCCCTCCCTGTCCCCACATGTCCCCATGCCCCCCCCTCCCCCCAATGCCCCCCATCCCCCCCCCTGTCCCCACATGTCCCCATGTCCCCCCTCCCCCAATGCCCCCCATCCCCCCCCCTGTTCCCCATATGTCCCCATGTCCCCCCTCCCCCAATGCCCCCCATCCCCCCCCCTGTCCCCATATGTCCCCATGTCCCCCCACCCCCAATGCCCCCCCATCCCCCCCCTGTCCCCATATGTCCCCATGTCCCCCCTCCCCCAATGCCCCCCATCCCCCCCCTGTCCCCATATGTCCCCATGTCCCCCCTCCCCCAATGCCCCCCATCCCCCCCCTGTCCCCATATGTCCCCATGCCCCCCCTCCCCCCAATGCCCCCCATCCCCCCCCTGTCCCCATATGTCCCCATGTCCCCCCTCCCCCAATGCCCCCCATCCCCCCCCTGTCCCCATATGTCCCCATGTCCCCCCCTCCCCCAATGCCCCCCATCCCCCCCCGTCCCCTCCCCAGTTTTGTTTCCCCAGATCCACCTCATCTTCTGCTTTCGGGCCGGGGGTGGGGACACCCCCACAGTTCCTCTTTTTTTTTTTTTTTTTTTTTTTTTTTTTTTTTTTCTAATTTTTTTTCCCCTTTTTTTTTTGGGGGGGGCGGTCGGTGCCACCCCTGTCACCTCCGTGTGTGTGTGTCCCCCCCCCCAGCCATGAACCCCCCGTCCCGGCGGGTGCGGCTGAAGCCGTGGCTGGTGGCTCAGGTGACGAGCGAGCGGTACCCGGGGCTGCGCTGGTTGGACCCCCAGAGGCGCCGCTTCGCCATCCCCTGGCCCCACGCCACCCGGCACCCCCCCCCTGGGGACACAGCAACACGACACCATCTTCAAAGTGACAGCGGGGACACGGGGGGGACACGGGGGGAGGGGAGGGGGGATGGGGGAGATGGGGTGGGGACAGTGCTGGGGACAGTGGGGACATGGGGGACACGGGAGAGAGGGGGGGACACAATGGGGGGATGGGGGAGACAGGATGGGGGACAGTGGGGACATGGGGGGACATGGGGGACATGGGGGGAGGGGGGGGGACACAATGGGGGGGGATGGGGGAAATGGGATGGGGACAGTGATGGGGACAGTGATGGGGACAGTGGGGACATGGGGGACATGGGGGGAGGGGAACACACAATGGGGGGATGGGGGAGATGGGACAGGGACCATGATGGGGACAATGGGGACATTGGAGACACAGGGAGATGGGATGGGGACAGTGGGGACATGGGGGACATGGGGGGGAGGGGGGGACACAGTGGGAGGATGGGGGAGATGGGATGGGGACAGTGATGGGGCAGTGGGGGACATGGGACAGGGACAATGATGGGGACAATGGGGACACAGGAGATGGGATGGGGACAATGGGGGGATGGGATGGGGACAGTGGGGACATGGGGGACAATGGCACACGGGGAAGATGGGGAGGGGGACAGTGGGGACAATGGGGGACAATGGGGACACAGGAGATGGGATGGGGACAATATGGGAGATGGGGTGGGGACAGTGGGGTCGTGGGAGACAATGGGGGACAATGGGGACATGGGAGAGATGGGGGAGATGGGATGGGGACAGTGATGGGGACAGAGGGGGACAATGGGGACACAGGGGAGATGGAGATGGGATGGGGACAGTGGGGACAATGGGGACACAGGAGAAATGGGGGTGGGGACAATGATGGGGACAATAGGGACAATGGGAACATGGGGCAGGTGCTATGGGGACAATGTGGGAGATGGGATGGGGACAGTGGAGACGGGGGGACAATGGGGGGACAGTGGGGACACAGGGGAGATGGGATGGGGACAATGGGGGACAGTGGGGACAATGGGAACATGGGGGACATGGGAGAGATGGGGGAGATGGGATGGGGACAATGGGGACAGTTTGGGAAAGTGGGGGACACGGGAGAGACGGGATGGGGACAGTGGGTGATGGAAGTGACAGGGGGGACAGAGGACAGGGGGTGAGGGGGTGACAAGGGGGAGCTGGGTTGGGGTGTCTGTGGGGGGTGTCTGTGGGGCCAGGTCTGTGTGTCCGTGGGGGGTGTCTGTGGGGCCAGGGTTGGGGTGTCCATGGGGGGTGTCTGTGGGGCTGGGTCTGTGTGTCCATGGGGCCAGGGTTGGGGTGCCCATGGGGACAGGGTTGGGGTGTTCGTGGGAGTGTCCGTGGGGGCCAGGGGTTGGGGTGTCCATAGGGGGTGTCCATGGGGTCGGGTCAGGGTGTCTGTGGGGCCAGGGATGGGGTGTCCATGGGGGGTGTCCATGACCTCTGTCCATGGGGCCAGGACTGGGTGTCTGTGGGGACAGGGCTGGAGTGTCCATGGGGTCAGGGTTGGGGAGTCCATGGGGGGTGTCCGTGGGGCTGTGTCTGTGTGTCCATTGGGGGGTGTCCATGGGGTCAGGGTTGGGGTGTCTGTGGGGGTGTCCATGGGGTTGGGTCTGGGTGTCCATGGGGGGTGTCTGTGGGGTCAGGGTTGGGGTGTCCGTGGGGCCGTGTCTGTGTGTCCGTGGGGCTGTCTGTGGGGTCAGGGTTGGGGTGTCCATGGGGGGTGTCCGTGGGGGCGGGGTTGGGGTGTCCGTGGGGGTGTCCATGGGGTTGGGTCTGTGTGTCCATGGGGTCAGGGTTGGGGTGAACGTGGGGGGGTGTCTGTGGGGCCGTGTCTGTGTGTCTGTGGGGCTGTCTGTGGGGTCAGGGTTGGGGTGTCCATGGGGGGTGTCCGTGGGGGCGGGGTGGGGTGTCCGTGGGGGTGTCCCATGGGGTTGGGTCTGTGTGTCCATGGGGTCAGGGTTGGGGTAGGGCCGTGTCTGTGTGTCTGTGGGGCTGTCTGTGGGGTCAGGGTTGGGGTGTCCGTGGGGCCGTGTCTGTGTGTCCATGGGGGTGTCTGTGGGGGTGTCCATGGGGCTGTGTCTGCGTGTCCGTGGGGCCCAGTCCCGGTGTCCCCCGTGCCAGGCCTGGGCGCTGCAGACCGGGAGGTTCCGGGAGGGCCTGGACGCCCCCGACCCCGCCAAGTGGAAAGCGAACCTGCGCTGTGCCCTCAACAAGAGCCGCCAGTTCCAGCTCCGCTACGACGGCACCAGGGACACCCCCCCCCAGCCATACAAGGTCTACGAGATCTGCGAGGGGGACAGGTACCGGGGGCACCCACGGGGGGGGCGGGGGACACCCGTGGGGGGGGCAAGGGGCACCCGTGGGGGGGGAACCAAGGGGTGTCCGTGGGATGTGGCCAAGGCCACCCCCATCCCAACTCTAGGAGATCCATGAGGGGAGAGTTATGGGGGGGGGGCACCCATGGGTGGGGGGAGTCAAGGAACAACCATGGGTGGGGGTCAGGAGGTACCCATGGGTGGGGGAAGTCAGGGGACACCCATGGGTGGGGGTCATAGGACACCCATGGGTGGGGAAACCAAGGGGTGTCCATGGGATGTTGGCCAAGGCCACCCCATCCCAACCCTAGGAGATCCATGAGGGGAGAGTTATGGGGGGGGGGCACCCATGGGTGGGGGTCATAGGACACCCATGGGTGGGGGAAGTCAAGGGGTGTCCATGGGATGTTGGCCAAGGCTACCTCATCCCAACCCTAGGGGAGAGTTATGGGAGGGGGCACCCATGGGTGGGGGTCAGGAGGTACCCATGGGTGGGGGAAGTCAGGGGACAACCATGGGGGGGGCAAAGGACACCCATGGGTGGGGGAGTCAAGGAAAAACCATGGGTGGGGGTCAGGAGGCACCCATGGGTGGGGGAAGTCAGGGGACAACCATGGGGGGGGCAAAGGACACCCATGGGTGGGGGAGTCAAGGAACAACCATGGGTGGGGGTCAGGAGGCACCCATGGGTGGGGAACCAAGGGGTGTCCATGGGATGTTGGCCAAGGCCACCTCATCCCAACTCTAGGAGATCCATGAGGGGAGAGTTATGGGGGGGGGAGCACCCGTGGGTGGGGGGGGGGGTCAAGGGACACCCCTGGGTGGGGGTCAGGAGGCAGGAAGGGTGGGGAGGGATTTGGGGGGGGGGGGGGATGGGTGTTTTTGGGGAGGGCTTTGGGCACCCTGTGAGGCCCCCAGCACCCCACAGAGCTGCAGCACCCAGGGGTGCCCCCCAAGCCCTCAGCACCCAAAGGGGCCCCAGCACCCCACAAGTGCCCCCCCCTCCCTTCTTTCTCCCCCCCAGATGAGGCAGCTGAGGATGAGGATGGTGGGGACGAGGACCTGGATCAGGTACCAGGGAGGGGCTGAGGTGTGGGGACCCCCAAACTGAGGCCCCCTGGGGGGGTTGGGGGTGTCCCTGCACCCCATAACCCCCCCCCCCATCTCCCCAGCTGCAGAAGATGAACACCCTGAGCATCGATGGTGAGGGGGGGGCGACCGTGGGCTGCATCCCCCCCCTGACGGCTTTGGGGGGGACGGGTGGGGGTCACGGGCACCTCCTGACCCCCCCCTCTCCCCAGACCCCCGTCCGGGGGGGGACCTTCTGCCCCCCTACTCCTGGCCCAAGGAGGATCCCCCCCCCTTCGGCACCTCCTGTCCCCTGGGACCCTTCCTGCCCCCCCCCCCAGCGCTGCTGCCCGGGGAGGTGGGGGGCACCCAGGGGACCCCCCGAGCTGCCCCCCTGCCACGGGACCCCCCCTGGCCCCCCCGATGGCCCCCGTGGAGCATCTCATCCCAAACCTCCTCATCAGCCCCCACATGCTGCCACGTGAGGGGGGGACACGGGGTGGGGGGGGGGCATGGGGGGGGTGGCCATGGGGTGTCCGGGGGGTGTCCATGGGATGGGGTGTCTGTGGGGTGTCTGTGGGGAGTCTGTGGGGTGTCTGGGGTGTCCGTGGGGTGTCCATGGGGTGTCTATGGGATGTCTGGGGGGTATTCAAGGGGTGTCCATGGATGGGGTGTCCATGGGGTGTCTATGGGGTGTCTGGGGTGTCCATGGGGTGTCTGGGGGATGTCTGGGGCCATGGGGTGTCCATGGGGAGTCTATGGGTGTCTGGGGGGTATCCATGGGGTGGCTGAGGTGTCCTTGGGGTGAGGTGTCCATGGGTGTCTGGCCAGGGGGTAGGGTGTCCATGGGGTGTCTGTGGGGTGTCTGGGGGTATCCACGGGGTGTCCATGGATGGGGTGTCCGTGGGGTGGCTGAGGTGTCCATGGGCTGTCTGTGGGGTGTCCTCGGGGTGAAGTGTCCCTGGGGTGTCTGTCCAGGGGTTTGGGGTGCCCCTGGGTTGTCTGTGGGGTATCCATGGGATGGGGTGTCCATGGATGTCCCTGGGGTGTCTGTCCAGGGGTTCCCCTGACCCCCTCCTGTCCCCCTGTCCCTCCTGTCCCCCTGACCCCCCGCCTTTCCCCCCTGTCCCCTCTGTCCCCCCCTGTCCCCCCTGTCCCCCTTTATCCACTCCTGTCCCCCCCTGTCCCCCTGTCCCCCCCTGTCCCCTCTATCCCCCCCTGTCCCCCCTCCTGTCCCCCTGTCCCCCTCTAATCCCCTCCTGTCCCCTCTATCCCCCCCTGTCCCCTTCTGTCCCCCCCCTGTCCCCTCCTATCCCCCCTTGTCCCCTCTATCCCCTTTTATCCCCTCCTGTCCCCCCTGTCCCCTCTATCCCCTCCTGTCCCCTCCTGTCCCCTCTACCCCCCCCTGTCCCCCCCTGTCCCCCCCGTCCCCGCTGTCCCCGCAGTGACAGACCTGGAGCTGCAGTTCCAGTACCGTGGCCGCCAGTTTCCGTCCTCACCATCAGCACCCCCACGGCTGCCGCCTCTTCCACAGCAGCCTGGAGCCCACTCAGGACCGCGTGGAGCTCTTCGGGCCCCTGACGCTGGACCAGGTCCGGTTCCCCCCCCCGGACTCCATCCCCAACGAGAAGCAGAAGTTCTACACCCAGCAGCTGCTGGAGGTGCTGGACCGGGGGCTGCTCCTGGAGCTGCAGGGCCAGGACCTCTTCGCCCTCCGGCTCTGCCAGTGCAAAGTTTTCTGGAGTGGGCCCTGTGCCCCCCCCCCGGCCCGGCCCCAACCCCATCCCCAGGGAGCAGAAAACCAAACTCTTCAGCCTCGAGGGATTCCTCAACGGTGCGAGGGCAGGGACGGGGTGGTGGCACCTTGGGGACGTTGGGGACGAGGGATGGAGGAGCTGCTGGTGGCACGGGGGGACCAGGGGGGGACAGGGGGACCAGGGGGGGGATATGGGGACCAGGGGGGAACGTGGGGACCAGGGGGGACAGGGGGACCAGGGGGGGACAGGGGACCAGGGGGGGGACCAGGGATGGACATGGGGACCAAAGTGACACATGGGGACCAA